>NC_134401.1:88661466-88948966 GCF_050003625.1 Haematobia irritans | reverse complement strand
GCTATATATAATTATGGACCGATGTGGACCAATTTTTGGCATGGTCATTAGAGACCATATACTAACACCATGTACCAAATTTCAGCCGGATCGGATGAAATTTGCTTCTCTTAGAGCAATCGCAAGCCAAATTTGGGGGTCCGTTTATATGGGGGCTATACGTAAAAGTGGACCGATATGGACCACTTTTCGCATGGTTGTTAGAGACCATATACCAACACCATGTACCAAATTTCAGCCTGATCGGATGAAATTTGCTTCTTTTAGAGCAATCTCAAGCCAAATTTGGGGGTCCGTTAATATGGGGGCTATACGTAAAAGTGTACCGATATGGACCAATTTTTGCATGGTTGTTAGAGACCATATACCAACACCATATACCAAATTTCAGCCATTTTCAATACCATCCGACCTACATCGATAACAACTACTTGTGCCAAGTTTCAAGTCGATAGCTTGTTTCGTTCGGAAGTTAGCGTGATTTCAACAGACGGACGGACGGACGGACATGCTCAGATCGACTCAGAATTTCACCACGACCCAGAATATATATACTCTTAGAGCAATATTTCGATGTGTTACAAACGGAATGACAAAGTTAATATACCCCCATCCTATGATGGAGGGTATAATAATTTCCTTTCCAAAGTCTTCGTCGTTGCGGGGTTCCTGAAAATATATGTATAGAACTTCAGGTGAATTTGAAGTTAAAATTGGATTTTCTTATTTAAGAACCATTTTTGTTACATTTTTATAGAAATCTTAAACTTTTCGCCTAAGAGCGCAAGAAAATCGGAAGCCCAAGAATTAAAATCGGAAGATCGGTCTATATGGGGACTATGGCAAAACATGGATCAATACACACCATATTCGCCCATAATACCTTGATATTTAAAATACTAGGAGCCAAAGAAGTAAACTCGAGAGATCGATATATATGCGGTCTATACCAAAATATGGTTTGATACACATCATATTCGACACCGCTATTTGTCGACCTAAAATACCTTTACATTTTGAATTTTATGTCAATCGAATAAAAATTGCGTTGTCTAGGTGCTCAAAACCCCAACTCGGAGGTTAATCAGAACCGGCACCTATATGACCTCTGTGGTCATATGAGCGAAAATGGGGCGAAAGATATACATGGTAGCTATATCTAAATATGCACCGATTTTAACCAAAATGGCATGTATATCGATAACGTTAATTCTACTTCCTGTACAAAATTTAAACGAAATCAGGGTAGAACCTTCTGGGGTCATATCGGTCGAAAGATATATATGGGAACTAAATCGGAACCGATTTCAACCAAATTCGGCAACCCTTTACTCCTTGAACAATATTTAAAGCAATTCAGGCCGAAATTCTGGTTTCTGGGGCCATATTAATAGATATCGGGCGAAAGATAGATATGGTAGCTATATCTAATACTGAACCGATTTCTTCCAAAATCAATAGGGTTTTATTCTGACCCAAAACACATACATGTGCCAAATTTGATTACAAAAATGATTACGCAAACTAAATTTTATGATGCGAAATTTACAAAATATTAAGGAAAAATTTCTTTAAAATAATGAAATTATAATTAAAATAAAATTTATAATCTTTGCTTCAAAAATTGTTTTCATTAAATTTAGGACACACATTTTGTAAATTTGCGTCCCTCCGTTAAAGACGCATGTCTTTGAACTGACGCTAATTTTCCTTAAAGTAAAGAAACAGACATATGCACTAACTTCCCAGCAAAAAAGATTGGAAGTGGTTCTAAAGGAACAACTTTAAAGGCACTTCCAAAAATCTCCTCCCAAAGATGTTCTTTATTATAACCTCACTTCTTTTAAGTAATTTTTATAACATTTTACATATTTTTAATGGGAAATTGTAACTTGTTTATTTCCACAGTGTTAAAACCCGAGTAAGAATTAATAAAATAGTACAAATTATTAAAATTTTAGTGAAAACAAGTATATACGGCCGTAAGTTCGGCCAGGCCGAAGCTTATGTACCTCCACCATGGATTGCGTAGAAACTTCTACTGAAGACTGTCACCCACAATCGAATTACTTGGGTTGCGGTAACACTTGCCGTGGCAAGGTATCTTAAAACTTCCTAACACCGTCTTCTAAATTACAAGGGGGCTATATATAATTATGGACTGATGTGGACCAATTTTTGCATGGTTGTTAGAGACCATGTACTAACACCATGTACCAAATTTCAGCCGGATCGGATGAAATTTGCTTCTCTTAGAGCGATCGCAAGCCAAATTTGGGGTCCGTTTATATGGGGGCTATACGTAAAAGTGGACCGATATGGACCAATTTTTGCATGGTTTTTAGAGACCATATAGTAACACCATGTACCAAATTTCAGCCGAATCGGATGAAATTTGCTTCTCTTAGAGCAATCGCAAGCCAAATTTGGGGTCCGTTTATATACGCAGAGAAGAAACATGATTGCCACAATCATATTCGAAGAGCAAAATAATATGATAGCAGCTATTTTTGCGGCGACCATGTAACATTTTAACCTGCAACCATGTTGGCTCAGTGAACATGGTTCTAAGAAAAATACAATTGTCCTCATCTAAAATGTTATTATATTGATAAAAAGAATTTTGTTTCCATTAAAAGACAATGGTCACGATTTAAAATGTTTTGGTATTCATTCAAAATGTTTTTCTTCTAGTTAAAAGAACATGGTCACAACCTAAAATGTTTTGATTTTTATGAAAAAACTTTTTTCGTCGTCGAAAAAAGGACGCCACTTGAGAAAAGAAAACACAAAATCAACTTTATTTATTTGTTTTTATTTATTTATAAACTAATTCATTGTTTATTTGTATTTATAATGTCGTGCAAGCAAACTTCACATATTTTTACACACTCTAGTTTGGTTCAATTTCAACAATAAGTAATCATTCCATATTTACTTCGTGCCCATCAAATGTACAAACGCAGACATCATGTAACTGCAAATAAAAATAAATTATACCATATATCAAAATGCAGAACAAAAACCAGGTCTATTTTTTTCAATTACACTTTCCTTTTTTGTATTCACATAAAACCACGTGCCATTTCTGAATAAATAAATTAACACAAAACACAATAATTCCGTATTCTCCGTCCATTCCAAGAAACAATCAACACACGACTGACGCGCAAAATGAAAATCGTGTGTACCTGCTCAATGTTTTTATAAAATTATTGTCGCTGCAAAAAAATTAAAAAATTAAATGGTCACGAAAACAATGTACATGGTCTTTATGGCCATGTAATGGTTGTAGACATGTCTATACGTAAACTTTAAAAATATTTTTTTCTCTGCAAAAAAGTCAAAAAATTGAATGGTCAGATACATGATTTTCATGACCATATAATGGTCTCAAATTCTATCATTTAAATAATAGAACATGTTTGCGGCATTTGAGAACCATTTAAATGCTTATTACCAATATATATTTTTCTCCGCTCGAAAATTATTTTTACAAAGACAAAATACATGGTTTTCGCGACAATTACATACTCTAAATAAGCATTAAATGGATGCGGCAACCATGTCCAAACATCTTTTTTCTGTGCGTGTATGGGGGCTATACGTAAAAGTGGACAGATATGGCCCATTTGCAATACCATCCGACCTACATCAATAACAACTACTTGTGCCAAGTTTCAAGTCGATAGCTTGTTTCGTTCGGAAGTTAGCGTGATTTCAACAGACGGACGGTCGGACGGACGGACATGCTCAGATCGACTCAGAATTTCACCACGACCCAGAATATATATACTTTATGGGGTCTTAGAGCAATATTTCGATGTGTTACAAACGGAATGACAAAGTTAATATACCCCCATCCTATGGTGGAGGGTATAAAAATGCTAAATTCAATCTAAGAAAATTGCGAATTTTTGAAAATATTTTAGGTCAAACGATTCAGACTAACCTTACATTGAAAATCATAAAAAAAAATATTTTAATTATGTATTTGGCAAAATATCACACAATTTTTTAATTCACATCCAACACACTGAATTCGGATTACACCTTAGGAATCGATGCAAATTCAGTGCAATGGCTGTTGAAATGGTGGACATCCGTCCTATGACAAATCCATGTTAAATTCATCGCTTCTGCGTCAATTTTGCACCACTTCCGGATCCAAAAAGAACATTATGACTACTTTTTTGGCGACACTTTTTTTGCTGGGTTATAATACCCTGTTCCACAGTTTGGCGTAGGGTATAAAAATTACGTTCCAAACCCGTGAACGGAGGGTAACAAAATGAAACGTTTCACGGTTGCGTACACAGGCGTTCACGATGCCATGGCTTTCTTTTTTTGACGTTGAAATGTCTTAAAATAACACCAACCAACACCATAGAATGGTGATGAGAGTATAATAAGTTTATCATTCCGTTAGCAACACATCGACTTCCAACTATATCAAGTATATATATATATATATATATATATATATATATATATATATATATATATATATATATATATATATATATATATATATATATATATATATATATATATATATATATATATATATATATATATATATATATATATATATATATATATATATATATATATATATATATATATATATTCTTGATCAGGGAGAAATTCTAAAACGATATAAGCATGTCCGTCTGTCTGTCTGTTGTAATCACGCTACAGTCTGCGCTATCGTCCAGAAATTTGGCATAGATTCGTCTTTTGTCTGCACACAGGCCAAATTCGAAGATGGGCCATATAGGTTCTGATTTTGATATAGGTCCCATATAAACCGATCCCCCTATTTGGGGTCATGGGCTCTTACAATCCGTAGTTTTTATCCCATTTGCCTGAAATTGGAAATCTAGAAGAATTTTAGGACCACAAATAGGTGTGGTGGCGGGTATTGGCCCCTTTTACACCGATCTCCTGAATTGACTTCTTGGGCTTCTAGACACCGCAGTTTTTATACCACTTTCCTGAAATTCAAAATCTCGATATATTTTGGATCTACGCATAAGTACGCCGAATGTGGTGCGTATCGGTTCACGTTATGCTATAGACCCCATATAGCACGATATCTCGATTTGATTTCTTGAGCGTCTAAATATCCGAAGTTTTATCCGATTTGCCTGAAATCTATAAGAATTTTGGGTTCATAAACAAATGTGCGGAAGAAGGAGTGTATCGGTATATACCTGATTTGAATTCTTGGGCTTCTAGAAATGGAAATTTGTGTCCTATTTGCTTGAAATTGAAAATTTAGAGGTATTTTAGGTTTACAAAATAGTCTGCCAAAGATGGTGTGTATCGGTTCATGTTGTGATATTTACCTCATATAGACCAATCTCCAGATTTGACCTCTTGAGCGTGTAGACATCCCAATTTTTATCCGATTGGGGTTAGGTATTTAAGATTCGGCCCGGCCGAACTTAAGTCCGTATATACTTGATTTCTTATAAATTCGTAACCACTACGTTGTCACATCATGGACGCTGGTTGGTGTTTTAACAACGCATGGCGTCATTTTATTATTGTCAGATTGACACCGTCTGTTCTCTGTTTAATACACTCTGTTTGATTCACTTTCATGAACGGATCGTTTCGAAACGTGCACGCCGTTCATGATTTTTTCTATGGATGTAGAGTATTAAGCAAAAATCTTTTCCCAACAAATAATTCGTTTGACATATGTACAATTGTGATTTACCTTGATTATAACATCATACTGACTTTGGTTGCCATATTCTTCAGGCTTACCTGGAAAGAGAAACAAAATAATAATTTCGATTAAACCATAAATCTAGAGTTCATTCTAAAATGAAAAGTGATAAGAATATGGTAAAAGTAAAAAAGTTGTCAACCGAAAATATTGGTTAGAAACATATTCACCAGTTGCTTTTATAAGATACTAAGGCCGCAAATATCCTCATTTAAATCCATTTTTTTGTTTTTCATACTAGAGACACACAAAAATTTAATTTCATAATTTTCCCTACTTTCCCCCGCCATTCTTAATTTTCCTTCCCCGCCTATCATGAAAAGCGACATAAAAATGCAAATTATTTTCATGCATAACATTCACATCAAGCTGACATCAAATCGCATTCACTGGAGTTATTAAAACACAATAAATTTTCCTGCTGAAATATTTTCACAAACATTTTCCAGTTAAGTTCATTAATTCCACATTTATGCCATTTGCAAAGACTGCCTCATAATGACGATAGCGAAAAAAATGTCTGATTGAAATGGTTCCATTGTACCGAAAGTGGATGAAATTAAATTCTCTGCCCCCTGCCATTTCAACAACAATTCCATTAGCATAAAACAATGTATGAAAATAACCAAAAATTATAATAAAATTTCATATTTACATTTTGACAAAAAAAAATATTTGTTGTAGGAACGACAGATAGACATATACACAGAACGAAAATCATTTACAATTCCAGAGAAATGTGCAGCAGTAAAAGTAATGGAAATGTTCCATTTCGATGCCGATGTTGTGCTAAACCACATCAGAGGCAATGCCATAGCGCGGATTTTATTCGTTTAAGTAGCCTCTGTCGGATCGAATCTTAAATACCCACCACCATAAATCAAATATGAAAGTTTCCTGTGAAAACCCCCTTATTGTAGTGAGCTACTGGAAAATCTGTAGAATTTCAGATGGATTTGATGAGACATACTACCTAAAGAATAGTGGTTCCAAAATAGACCAGTAGTTGTTCAGAATTCCATTTAAGGACCCACAAATCTTAAAATAAAAACACACGATTTATGCCTTAATAATTTTACAGGTTTTTATTGTAAAGAGTGGTTAAAATTTCAAGGGCCGATGTAGATTTTGAATAAAACAAAAACTATTTAGGAAATTATTTTAATTTTATTTTATTATGATATATTGGTATTATTAAATTATGTATGGAACAAAATATAGGCCAAATGGGCGCCGCGACCTCGGTGGCACACCTTCATCCGATGGTCCAAATTTTCGATGACGCTGAGGCATAATGGAGGTTCTATGTCGTTAATGTGCCGAATTATCTCATCCTTTAGCTTTTGAATTGTTGCTGGCTTATCGACGTACACTTTTTCTTTCAAATATCCCCAAAGAAAAAAGTCCAACGGTGTCAAATCACATGATCTTGGCGGCCAATTGACATCGCCATTACGTGAGGTAACACGGCCATTGAATTTGTTGCGCAAAAGAGCCATTGTTTCGTTCGCTGTGTTGCAAGTGGCACCGTCCTGCTGAAACCACATATTGTCCACATCCATATCTTCCAATTCGGGCCATAAAAAGTTCGTTATCATCTCACGATAGCGAACACCATTCACAGTAACTGCCTGACCGGCCTCATTTTGGAAAAAATACGGCCCGATGATGCCGTCAGCCCATAAACCGCACCAAACAGTCACTCTTTGTGGGTGCATTGGTTTTTCGACAATCACTTTTGGGTTCTCATTCGCCCAAATGCGGCAATTCTGTTTATTGACGAATCCACTGAGGTGAAAATGTGCCTCATCACTGAAGATGATTTTCTTCGAAAATTGATAATCCACTGTTGCCATTTCTTGGAACCATTTAACACGTTGTTGGATTGTGTATCTCTCCATGGTTCAAATTGAGTAAGTCTGAAATAGAGAAATGTCAAATAAAATTCGGAAAAAAAACTTGGCGTTTAGGTGTGGTTTACATTCAACATCGACCCTTACAATTTAACCACCCTTTACATACGTACAGTTCGGTTGTTGACTTGGGTTCGGTGGTTAGGGGTTGCCGATTCCTTGTCGTTGACTATTCGGGCTTGGTCATTTTGGATTGTCGTTGACGATTCGTTATCGTTGAGTGTTCGGCCGATGATTCGGTTTTGGTGATTCGTGATTGTCGTTGGCGATTCGGTTTCGGAAATTCAGGATAGTGGTTGATGTTTCGGTTATTCGTCGATTTGGCGGTCGTTGATTGCTCGGTGATTCGTTGAAGCTTCATTGTGCGGTTAGTAAAACAATACTAAAGGAAAATACTCGAATGTAGGAGCAAGCTAATTGTCGACACAATTAGTGCGGAAGCAAGCTAAAGGCCGAAGCATTTACTGCGGAAGCAAGCTAATCGCCGAAACGATTAGTGCGGAAGCAAGCTAATTGCCGAAACGATTAGTGCGGAAGCAAGCTAAAACCGAAGCAATTAGTGCGGAAGCAAGCTAATAGCCGAAGCAATTAGTGCGGAAGCAAGGATAAAGCCGAAGCATTTAGTGCGGAAGCAAGCTAATCGCCGAAACAATTAGGGCGTAAGCAAGCTAATTGTCGACACAATTAGTGCGGAAACAAGCTAAGTGACAACACACCTAGTGCGGAAACAAGCTAAGTGACAACACACCTAGTGCTGAAGCAAGCTAACTGCCGAAACAATTGGTGCAGAAGCAAGCTAAAAGACGAGGCAAGTAGTGTGGAAGGAAGCTAATTGCCGAAACGATTAGTGCGGAAGCAAGCTAAAAGCCGAAGCAATTAGTGCGGAAGCAAGCTAATAGCCGAAGCAATTAGTGTAGAAGCCAGGATAAAGCCGAAGCATTTAGTGCGGAAGCAAGCTAATTGTCGACAAGCAAGCTAACTGCCGAAACAATTAGTGCGGAAACAAGGTAAAAGCTTATGTTTGAATTACACACCACGCGCCAATTAGTGCGTTGGTGGAAGAGTTGATTTTTTTCTGTTCGCGGCAGACTATTCGAGCTTTTGATATCAAAGAGAAATTTCAACTCTTCAATCATCGGACGCATTGTACGCATTGAACGCATGTTATGTAATTCTACCTTTAGACAATTAGTGCGAAAGTAAGCTAATTGCCGAAACAATCAGTGTGAAGCAAGCTAAAAGTCGAAGCAATTAGAGCGGAAGCAAGCGAATGCGTATGGGGCCGAACTACTTTTGATTAGACAGATTAAACTTGTCCGTCTATTGGAATTCTGCCTACTCACCAAAAAGGCTGACCTTATAAGCAGGTGCAACAATGATGTGAATGGGAATTATATCCATAGCGTGTAAAAAATAATAAAAATATTGTAGTCAGAAATCACTTTTCCATGAAACTGGCACCACCCAGTAGTGAGGGCTGTAATGGTAGGCACAGTGAATCATAGTAAGTATACGTAGAGGAGGTGTAGTACGATTGTTACAATAATCGAAATAAGTAAGGGTATGAAACTAAAATACGTATATCCGAGTATTATGTGGTAGTGGGAAATAGTATGTACGGGCGAAATATATTTCGACCCGTTACTATGTGTCGAATTTGTTTTTGCTCGAACCATATTTTAGTAAAGTACCCATATAGGCCGATCTACCCATATAGGCCAAATCGATTTTTATACCCTCCACCATAGGATGGGGGTATATTAACTTTGTCATTCTGTTTGTAACAAATCGAAATATTACTCTAAGACCCCATAAAAAATATATATTCTGTGTCGCGGTGAAATTCTGAGTCGATCTGAGCATGTCCGTCCGTCCGTCTGTTGAAATCACGCTAACTTCCGAACGAAACAAGCTATCGACTTGAAACTTGGCACAAGTAGTTGTTATTGATGTAGGTCGGATGGTATTGCAAATGGGTCATATCGGTCCACTTTTACGTATAGCCCCCATATAAACGGACCCCCAAATTAGGCTTGCGATTGCTCTAAGAGAAGCAAATTTCATCCGATCCGGCTGAAATTTGGTACATGGTGTTAGTGTATGGTCTCTAACAACCACGCAAAAATTGGTCCATATCGGTCCATAATTACATATAGCCCCCATATAAACCGATCCCCCGATTTGGCTTGCGAAGCCTCTAAGAGAACCAACTTTCATCCGATCCGGCTGAAATTTGGTACATGGTGTTAGTATATAATCTCTACCAACCACGCAAAAATTGGTCCATATCGGTCCATAAGCCCCCATATAAACCGATTCCCCGATTTGGCTTGCGAAGCCTCTAAGAGAACCAACTTTCATCCGATCCGGCTGAAATTTGGTACATGGTGTTAGTATATGGTCTCTAACAACCACGCAAAAATTGGTCCATATCGGTCCATAATTACATATAGCCCCCATATAAACCGATCCCCTATTTGGATCATCCGATCCGGCTGAAATTTGGTACATGGTGTTGGTATATGTTCTCTAATGACCATGCAAAAATTGGTCCACATCGGCCCATAATTATATATAGCCCCCATTTAAACCGATCCCCAGATTTGACCTCCGGAGCCTCTTGGAGGAGCTAAATTCATCCGATCCGGTTGAAATTTGGATCATGGTGTTAGAATGTGGCCTCTAACAAACACTGAAGAATTGGTCCATATCGGTCCATAATTATATATAGCCCCCATATAAACCGTTCCCCAGATTTGATCTCCGGAGCCTCTTGGAGGAGCAAATTTCATCCGATCCGGTTGAAATTTGCAACGTGGTGTTAGTATAAGGCCGCTTATAACCATGCCATAATTGGTCCATATCCGTCTATAGTTATATATAGCCGATCCCCAATCACACAAAAATTGGTCTATATCGGTTCATAATCATGGTTGCCATTCGAGCCAAAAATAATCTACCAAAATTTTATTTTTATAGAAAACATTGTCAAAATGTTATTTCTATAGAAAAATTTGTCAACATTTTATTTCTATAGAAAATTTTGTCAAAATTTTATTTCTATAGAAAATTTTGTCAAAATTTTATTTCTATAGAAAATTTTTTCCAAATTTTATTTCTATAGAAAATTTTTTCCAATTTTTATTTCTATAGAATTTTTTTCCAAATTTTATTTTTATAGAAATTTTTTTCCAAACTTTACTTCTTTAGAAAATGTTGTGAAAATTTTATTTTGTCAAAATTTTATTTCTATAGAAACTTTAAACTTAATTATATACGTATTTAATCGGCCTTTTTTATTTAGTTTAGTATATACCACTTATGGACTACGCAACCCAAGTAATTCGATCGTGGATGACAGTCTTCAGTAGAAGTTTCTACGCAATCCATGGTGGAGGGTACAAAGCTTCGGCCTGGCCGAACTTACGGCCGAATATACTTGTTGTTTTTATACCCTCCACCATAGGATGGGGGTATATTAACTTTGTCATTCCGTTTGTAACACATCGAAATATTGCTCTAAGACCCCATAAAGTATATATATTCTGGGTCGTGGTGAAATTCTGAGTCGATCTAAGCATGTCCGTCTGTTGAAACACGCTAACTTTGTGCCTCTTGGAGCAACAAATTTCATCCGATCCGATTGAAATTTGGTACTTGGTGTTAGTATATGGTCTCTAACAACCATACAAAAATTGGCCCATATTATATATAGCCCCCATATAAACCGATTCCCAGATTTGACCTCCGGAGCCTCTTAAATGAACAAAATTCATCCGATCTTGCTGAAATTTTGTACATGGTGTTGGTATATGGTCTCTAACAACCACGCAAAAATTGGTTCACATCGGTTCATAATTATATATAGCCCCATATAAACCGAACAATAGATTTGGCTTGCGGAGTCTCTACGAGAAGCAAATTTCATCCAATCGGGTTGAAATTTGGAACATGGTGTTAGTATATGATCTCTAACAACCGTGCCAGAATTGATCCATATCGGTCCATAACTATATATAGCTACCATATAAACCGTTCTCCAGATTTGACCTCCGGAGCGTCTTGGAGGAGCAAAATTAATCCGACCCGGTTCAAATTTGGAACGTGGTGTTAGTGTATGCCCGCTAACAACCATACCAAACTTGGTCCATATCGGTCTATAGTTATATATAGCCGATCTCCAATCACACAAAAATTAGTCCATATCATAATCATGGTTGCCACTCGAGCCAAAAATAATCTAAAAAATTTTATTTCTATAGAAAATTTTGTCAAAATTTTATTTCTATAGAAAATTTCAGTTCTATAGAAAATGTTGTCAAAACTTTATTTCTATAGAAAATTTTGTCAAACTGAATTATATACGTATTTAATCGGTCTTTTTTGATTTAATATATACCACGTATGGACTTACATACAATTTAGAAGACGATGTTAGGAGGTTTTAAGATACCTTGCCATCGGCAAGCGTTACCGCAATTTTTTTTTTTTTTATTTTTTTTTCTTGGCGAATCCAAGCCGCAAAGCCATATACGGATTCCAAAACTACACAAACATAGCAATAATAACAAATTATAAAAATTATGCGCTTAAAAACTAGAAATTAATAACAAAAATAGTATCAATAAGTGACTAAACAGAATTTGAACAAACAAATATACAATAATTAAAACAATAAACAAAAAAATTATGAAAATTAAGAAAAAAACTATTAAAAAATATAAATTAAATTATCAATTAAAAAAATAAAAAATAAGAACAATAAAAAAATAAAAAAGTAAAAAAAAGAACATGAATATGTGAGTAAGACAGCAATACTAACATAAAAAGCTAGTAAAGAGACTCAATAAAATAAATAAAAAAATGATATAACATAATACAAGCTAAATAATAAAAAACTAAAAACTAAATAAAAAATGTATATATATAAAAATAAATAAAAATTAAACAAATAATTAAAGAATTTACAGCTACTCAGTAACTAGTCAACATCTGCTAACACAACGTTAGGGATGAGGCAATACATGCAGCATAAAAATTAAATTAACATTAAACATAACAAAAAAAAAAAAGAAAAAAATAATAAAAATAAAATTAAAATTATTATCTGACATAAATTATATAAGACTTAGTACTTATCACACATTTGACTCATGAATTAGAAAAATGAACATGTAGTCTTTTACGAAATGTAGTTGAGGAACAATTAAATATCTTGAGAGAAATAGGTAATGCATTGAAAATGCGAGCAACGCGGACAAAATAAGACTTTTCTAATGAAGTCGTTAACCTAGGTATAAATATTTGTGGGTTACGAACCGACCTGCAGAAGGTAAACAATTCCGCAACGTACCTAGGCGTCTGTGTCCTATATACCTTATGGAAATGCAACTAAACACGAATATCTACAAATTTGCAAAATTCACATCCCAAAAAGTCAATGACACATGGTGTCACATGTTGACGAACATTGAGAGCATAAACAAATCTAATTATTCTATTAAAAATCAGCTGAATTCTCTTGAAGACAAATCCTAACGTCCCAGAAAACACCTCTAAACAATACAAAATGACAGGCATCAACAGGGAATGAGCTACTCTCTTCCTAATCACAAACGGCATATGTAATTCAACATTGTACAACTTACTTAAAAGAAAACAAGTATATACGGCCGTAAGTTCGGCCAGGCCGAATCTTATGTACCCTCCACCATGGATTGCGTAGGAACTTCTAATAAAGGCTGTCATCCACAATCGAATTACTTGGGTTGCGATAACACTTGCCGATGACAAGGTATCGTAAAACTTTTTAACACTGTCTTCTAAATTGTAAGTTAGTCCATAAGGGATATATATTAAACAAAAAAAAAAGGCCGATTAAATACGTATATAATTCAGTTTGACAAAATTTTCTATAGAAATAAAATTTTGACAAAATTTTCTATAGAAATAAAAACTTGACAAAATTTTCTATAGAAATAAAATGTTGACAAAATTTTCTATGGAAGTAAAATGTTGACAAAATTTTCTATAGCAATAAAATTTTGACAAAATTTTCTATAGAAATAAAATGTTGACAAAATTTTCTATAGAAATAAAATGTTGACAAAATTTTCTACAGAAACAAATTTTTTACAAAATTTTCTATAGAAATAAAATTTTGACAAAATTTTCTATGGAAATAAAATGTTGGCAAACATTGCTATAGAAATAAACTTTTTACAAAACTTTCTATAGAAATAAAATTTTGACAAAACTTTCTATAGTAATAAAATTTGACAATTTTTAGATGGCTGTTAGAGGCCATATACTAACGAAATGTACCAAATTTCAACCGCATCGGATGACTTTTGCTCTTCCAAGAGGCTCCGGAGGTCAAATCTGGGGATCGGTTTATATGGGAGCTATATATAATTATGGACCGATATGGACCAATTTTTGCATGGTTGTTAGAGACCATATACTAACACCACGTACTAAATTTCAATTGGATCGGATGAATTTTGCTCATCCAAGAGGCTCCAGAGTTCAAATCTGGGGATCGGTTTATATGGGAGCTATATATAATTATGGACCGATATGGACCAATTTTTGCATGCTTGTTAGAGACCGTATACTAACATCAGGTACCCAATTTCAAACGGATCGGATGAATTTTGCCCCTCCAAGAGGCTCCGGAGGTCAAATCTGGGGATCGGTTTATATGGGAGCTATATATAATTATGGACCGATATGGACCAGTTTTTGCATGGTTGTTAGAGACCATATACTAACACCACGTACCAAATTTCAATCGGGTAGGATGAAGTTTGCTCCTCCAAGAGGCTCCGGAGGTCAAATCTGGGGATCGGTTTATATGGGAGCTATATATATTTATGGACCGCTATGGACCAATTTTTGCATGGTTGTTAGAGACCGTATACTAACATCAGGTACCAAATTTCAACCGGATCGGATGAATTTTGCCCCTCCAAGAGGCTCCGGAGGTCAAATCTGGGGATCGGTTTATATGGGGGCTATATATAATTATGGACCGATATGGACCAATTTTTGCATGGTTGTTAGAGACCGTATACTTAGACCACGTACCAAATTTCAACCGGATCGGATGAATTTTGCTGCTCCGGAAGGCTCCGCAAGCCAAATTTGGGGATCGGTTTATATGGGGGCTATACGTAAACGTGGGCCGATATGGCCCATTTTCAATACCATCCGACCTACATCAATAACAACTACTTGTGCCAAGTTTCAAGTCGATAGCTAGTTTCGTTCGGAAGTTAGCGTGATTTCCACAGACGGACGGACAGCCGGACAGACGGACGGACATGCTTAGATCGACTCAGAATTTCACCACGACCCAGAATATATATACTTTATGGGGTCTTAGAGCAATATTTCGATGTGTTACAAACGGAATGACAAAGTTAATATACCCCCATCCTATGGTGGAGGGTATAATTAA
This sequence comes from Haematobia irritans, assembly GCF_050003625.1. Lineage (NCBI taxonomy): Eukaryota > Metazoa > Arthropoda > Insecta > Diptera > Muscidae > Haematobia > Haematobia irritans. The sequence goes on along the minus strand of NC_134401.1, from coordinate 88,933,851 downwards.
TCCTAGAATATATTGCACTGATATGAGGTTGAAATGATAAGTCAGAATCCAAGACAACACCAAGACACTTGACGCGATCAACAAAGGCGATTGGCACATTCCCAAAATTCACAGACACATCCCCATGATTAGTGAACCTAATCGTCTTTGATTTGTCAGTATTAACAAAAAGACCATTTGTACACATCCAGTCACATAAAATTCTTGACGTATCGTCAATAACACTTTGCAGGACATCAAGGAAATCAGACTGACTTTTAAAAAGAAGTTGTATATCATCAGCAAACGCAAATGGTAAACAATTCGGTCTAGCTACTAAATCAAACAGATCATTAATGAACATAATGAATAAAAGCGGCCCAAGCACAGACCCCTGTGGAACACCACTAACTACACGCAACATACTCGAGCAACGACCACCACTACAAACATATTGAAATCTATTTCCAAGGTAAGACTTAACTAACAAACACGCAGAAGATGAAAATCCAAAGAAAGTCATACGTTTACATAAAAGAATAGCACGATCTACCCTATCAAACGCTTTTTCAAGATCTAACGACACTAGAACACAATTACCACGGCACTCACTACTTTTCTAATATTATCAGTAAGCCCGATCAAAAGAGATGCTGCGCCGCGTTTCCTTCTAAAGCCAGTCTGTGAATCATGGAGCAAGGAGTTCTCGATAATAGTGTCCATCATCTGAGACTTCATGAGATATTCCACCATTTTCGATAAAATGGGCATAATAGAAATAGGCCTATAACTAACTACAGCATCATTTTTCCGTATAGGAATAATCTTCCCAATTTTCCATAAAGATGGATACGACGAAGTCATGAAAATAGTATTGACAATATGCAAAAGATGCCTAGCAAAAAATTGGAAACACATTTTCAGGTACTTTAAAGTAAAACCGTCAGAACCCGCTGCATTCGACTTGATAAGAGACAGAGCATCAACTAAGTCAGCATAAGTAACAGCACGAAACGAAAAATTACCTTCACTAGCATTAGAGACACTCGGGAAAACATTCTGATGAGACACTACATTCTGATGAGACACAAACACATTATTCAATTCCTCAACGTCAACATCAATAACATCATTGCACTTCCCCACCCCATACTTTATAAGTATTGGCCAAACTTCTTTATTTGATTTACCATCAAATAATCTATTATGAAATGACGCTCTGACCCTTCTAATAACACGTTTCGCTCTATTCCGACTTGGGCAAAATATCCTTCTATTCTCAGCGGAGGGGTGACGGACGTACTCCTTCCAAGCAATATCACGCAGAGATACCTGATATCTAATACTCGGATCACTGAACCACACATCCTTCCTCTGGTAAGAACACCTCTTCCTACGAATAGGGAAAATTCCATGGACTTGGCGCAAATTGGCATACAACAGGTCCATCTGAACGTCAACATCCGACGTGCAATAGACTCCAGAGAAATCACAGGATTCAAACGAATTTAAGTAATTCGATTGTGGATGGCAGTGTTTAGAAGAAGTTTCTACGCAATCCATGGTAGAGGGTGCATAAGCTTCGGCCTGGCCGAAGCTTACGGCCGTATATACTTGTTTTTAATTGAAATTGGTCAAAACAGGGAACATCAAACGAAACCAATAAACATTTAATTGAACCAATTAAGCATTTACTTCATTCAATTAATTTTTCTGATTGATTAAAAAGTTAATTCCATTTGAAATTGTTTTCAAATGCAATCAATTTTTTACTTAAAAAAATATTGTTGCCATTTTTTCTGTGAAAGACAAACTTTAAGGATTTGGACTTGGATTTTTTCAGTGTATAAATACAATTGCTGGAAAATCGCAAATAATGAAGATGCTTGAAAAACAATATGTACTAATTATGCATTATAAAACTTACATTAAACAATGCTAATTTTTACAATAGATTGGCTTTAAGCACTCGCACTTATCCTTAAACGTCAATGGGAGTCTATGTCAATTGCATGTTGTATACTAGCACTTGTGTGTGTGTGTTGGAATACGAATGAATTTTGGAGTGCATGCTTGTGTGAGTAAAATCCATTTATGTTTTGTGTTGATTTCTGTTAATAGTCCATTGTCATGACATTGTCAAGGAGAGTAGTTACCGAAAAAGAAAATAAAAATCAACATGAAATGCCAGTTGTTGACTTATTTTACTCACACATACACACCCAACACAAATGCTACTGCAGCCATTGCCGTATCCATGTTGTGAGTTCGAGTGTCTGTTAGCTCTTCTTACACAATTCCAAAGGAAGAGTTAAAAAGCCATTTGTCATATTCCATGATCAACACCAATTAAAGCCAGTTGACGCAGTTATTTGGCACTCCAAAAAAAGTGATTTTTTGTTTTCTTTTCCCTTTTTTGGCAAATGACAAAGTGACATACAACAGCCTCAAATCAACGAATGGAAATGGCGGTATTTATATTTAACATCAGCTAATAGTAAAGGAGAAATACGCCGACATGAAGGTACCTGAGGTACTTGAAATTAACTCTTTCTTTATCTTGGATTGTGGAAAGCACCAAATCAAGTTCTCAATGAAATTGGTATTTAATTTATTGTAGCTTTCATGAAAACATGGAGTTCAAAAAATGGAGAACTTTTTAAGCAAACCACATACCTAGAAACTAAAACTATCGGTGAACCGACATATACCATACTGGGAGACTGATATGTAATGTAACAATTTATTATTATACCCTCCATCATAGGATGGGGGTATATTAACTTTGTCATTCCGTTTGTAACACATCGAAATATTGCTCTAAGACCCCATAAAGTATATATATTCTGGGTCGTGGTGAAATTCTGAGTCGATCTAAGCATGTCCGTCTGTCCGTCCGTCCGTCCGTCTGTTGAAATCACGCTAAGGTCCGATGGTATTGAAAATGGACCATATCGGTCCACTTTTACGTATAGCCCCCATATAAAGGGACCCTCAGATTTGGCTTGTGGAGCCTCTAACAGAAGCATATTTCATCCGATCCTGCTGAAATTTGATACATGGTGTTGGTATATGGTCTCTAACAACCATGTAAAAATTAGTCCACATCGGTCCATAATTATATATAGCCCCCATATAAACCGATCCCCAGATTTGGCTTGCGGAGCCTAAAAGAGAACCAAATTTCATCCGATCCGGCTGAAATTTGGTACATGGTGTTGGTATATGGTCTTTAATAACCATGCAAAAATTGGTCCACATCGGTCCATAATTATATATAGCCCCCATATAAACCGATCCCCAGATTTGGCTTGCGGAGCCTCAAAGAGAAGAAAATTTCATCCGATCCGGCTGAAATTTGGTACATGATGTTGGTATATGGTCTCTAACAACCATGCGAAAATTGGTCCATATCGGTCCTTAATTATATATAGCCCCCATATAAACCGATCCCCAGATTTGGCTTGTGGAGCCTCTAAGAGAAGCATATTTCATCCGATCCGGCTTAAATGTGGTACATGATGTTGGTATATGGTCTCTAACAACCACGCAAAAATTGGTCCACATCGGTTCATAATTATATATAGCCCCCATATAAACCGATCCCCAGATTTGGCTTGCGAAGTCTCCAAGAGAAGCAAATTTCATCCAAGCCGGTTGTAATTTGGAACATGGTATTAGTATATGATCTTTAACAACCGTGCCAGAATTGGTCCATATCGGTCCATAATTATATATAGCCCCCATTTAAACCTTCTCCAGATTTGACCTCCGGAGCCTCTTGGAGGAGCAAAATTCATCCGATCCGGTTCAAATTAGGAACGTGGTGTTAGTATATGGTCGCTAACAACCATACCAAAATTGGTCCAATCACACAAAAATTGGTCCATATCGGTTCATAATCATGGTTGCCACTAGAGCCAAAAATAATCTACCAAAATTTTATTTCTATAGAAAATTTTGTCAAAATGTTATTTCTATAGAAAATTTTGACAAAATATTATTTCTAGAGAAAATTTTGTTCAAATTTTATTCGGTTCATAATAAAATTTTCATCATTTTCAAAATTTTATTTCTATAGAAAATTTTGTTCAAATTTTATTCGGTTCATAATCATGGTTGCCACTCGAGCCACAAATAATCTACCAAGATTTTATTTCTATAGAAAATTTTGTCAAAAGTTTATTTCTATAGAAAATTTTGTTAACATTTTATTTCTGTAGAAAATTTTGTCAAACTTTTCTTTCTATAGAATATTTTGTCAAAATTTTTATTTCTATAGAAAATTTTGTGAAAATTTTATTTCTATAGAAAATTTTGTTAAAATTTTATTTCTGTAGAAAATTTTGTCAAAATTTTATGTCTACTTTGTCAAACTGAATTATATACGTATTGGATCGATCTTTTTTGATTTAATATATACCACGTATGGACTTACATACAATTTAGAAGATGGTGTTAGGAGGTTTTAAGATACCTTGCCATCGGCAAGCGTTACCGCAACTTAAGTAATTCGATTGTGGATGGCAGTGTTTAGAAGAAGTTTCTACGCAATCCATGATGGAGGGTACATAAGCTTCGGCCTGGCCGAACTTACGGCCGTATATACTTATTTTGTTTTTTATTTTTATATCCTCCGCCACACTGTAGAACAGAGTATTATAAGTTATATATCTGCACCAAACAAAAGGAGACAAGATAGATACTGTTGTGTTGTGGCAATAATGCTCAGGGTCGGCACCTGAGCCGATCTAACCATGCCCGTCTGTTTGTACGTCCCACAGTGCTTCTATGATATCGAGCTACGAATGCAAGAATAAAATTTTGCTATATTTGACTCAAACTATATTTAAAAAATATTTGAATTTTAAGTTTTTTTTTTTTTTGGTCGAAAATTGGGTTTAATTACGTGGATGGTGTAAAAGAACGAATGATCTGATTTTAGCCAAGTTAAATATTTTGCGTAGGTATTAGTGGTGGTTTTTGAATTAAAACAAAACAAGTATATACGGCCGTAAGTTCGGCCAGGCCGAATCTTATGTACCCTCCACCATTGATTGCGTAGAAACTTCTACTAAAGACGGTCATCTACAATTAAATTACTTGGGTTGCTTCCGATGGCAAGGCATCTTAAAACTTCTCAACATCATTTTCTAAATTGTAAGTTAGTCCATGCGGGATATATATTAGACATAAGAAAGGTCGATTAAATACGTATGTATATATTCAGTTCTTGGCCGGTATATATAGGAAAGAAATAATTACGAACCGATATGAACTTTTGTGCGGTAATTATAGAGCCAGAATTGAAATATGGGGGTCGCTTTATATGGGGTCTATATACAATTATGAACACGAGTCTACCAAAAATGGCAGATTTTTTACTGTTTGGTAGATTGGTAGAATTCTTGATGTTTTGGAAGATTTTACAAAATATTCCTCTCCAACTATGAAATGCTTCATAAATTTTCTATAGAAATAACATTTTGACATAATTTTCTACAGAAACAAAATTCTGACAAAATTTTCTAAAGAAATACAATTTTGACAAAATTTTCTATAGAAATAAATTTTTGACAAAATTTTGTATAGAAATCATATTTTGACAAAATTTTCTATGGCAATAAAATTTTGGTAGATTACTTTTGGCTCGAGTGGCATCGCGATTTTTCTGTGATTGGAGATCGGTTTATTTGGGGGCTATATATCGACTATAGATCGTTAGCGACCTATTTTGACATCGTTGCTATCGGCCATACACTAGCGAAATGTACCAAATTTCAACCGGATCGGATGAAATATGCTTCTCTTAGAGGCTCCGTAAGCCAAATCTGGACCGATGTGGACCAATTTTTGCATGGTTATTAGAGATCACATACGACAATAATGTACCAAATTTCAGCTGTATCGGATGAAATTAGCTTCTCTTTGAGCCTCCGCAACCCAAATCGGGGGATCGGTTTATATGGGGGCTATACATAATTATGAACCGATATGGACCAATTTTTGCATGGTTGTTGAGACCATATACATACTTACACCACGTACTAAGTTTCATCCGGATCGGAAGAAATTTGCTTCTATTTGAGACTCCGCAAGCCATATCTGGGGATCGGTTTACATGGGGGCTATATATATAATTATGAACCGATATGGACCAATTTTTGCATGGTTGTTAGATACTATATACTTACACCACGTACTAACCCAGTCAGAAATTTACGATGGTTATAAATATTGAGCGTTGTAACAGCGTTGGAAGCCAACGTTGAAACAACGCTTGCTAAACAAATTAATTGACGGTTTTTAAATAGTAAATTTGCCATAAAATTATCGTTGAAAATGCATGTTCCACCAATGTCCAATGGTTTTTAATGAGTTATGGATGTATTATTGTTGATATGAATTGATTTATAATAGGATAATGTTCCTTTATCAAATAAAGTGAATATGTACATTAACAGTGAAACCACTAGGAACAACAATTTTGGTTAATTTTACAAATGAGGCAATTGTAGAAAGTTTTAACTAAACTAAACGCTGACATCACGCCAAAACCCAAATATAAGTACTTATTTATCGACTAATTGAAGAAATTTTGTTAGACATAATTACTTTTTTTTATATGTTAAGGTGAGTATTAACTTCGAGTTTAGCCACTTAAATCGCTAAAGTGAAAACTAAATCAGTAAGAAAAATGCATAAAATTATACATATTTGTTGTAAATTTTATTATAACTTGATGGGGAAAAGCCCATAGCAAATTTTCACAAAGTTTGTATTCCTTAAAACGGATTGTTAAAGAAAAGTAATCGTGAAAAATTTGCGATTTTAGCGGCTTAATGTGGATATTAAGTTCGAGTTTAGCCGCTAAAATCGCAAATTTTTCACGATTACTTTTCTTTAACAACCCATTTTAAGGAATACAAACTCTGTGAAAATTTGCTTTTTACTATTCCCCATCAAGTTATAATGAAATCTGCAAACAAATATGAATAATTTTATGCCTTTTAAGATTTAGTTTTCACTTTAGTGAAAAAATGCGACTAAACTCGAACTTAATACTATCCTTTAGTGTCGGGAATTTTCTTTGTATAATTTAGGAATTTGAGATGGTAACACTGAAAAAATGCAACTCTGTGTAAAAGAAACAGCAATTCATAAGCAAACGTGAAACAGTTATAACGGCGATAACAAGCGTCACTTCGAAATAAGAAAATAAAATAAAGAATAAATATTGGTAAAATGTCTCAAAATCTTAACAAAAGGAAAATGAACACCCTTGAACAATTGAAGGTAAGAAAAATGTCGTGCAATAAAGTATTAATTTCTTTATATTTTCAATTTGTTTCTACAGACACTGATAAAAGGTTGGACTCCATTGGAACGATACCTTTCGTAGGAAGGAATCAAGCAAAGTGACAAAAGCTGAAACACAGAAGAGGTACATTTTGAAATCCTGAATTGATATAATTATTTTAATTCAGTTTTCACTTTACAGATGCTATAGATGATAATTTGGATTTTTTTTTCGAGACGGAGGATCACAGTATGCCATCCCATTCCGTAAATAAGGATGACGAGAGTAAGGAAATGCATTTCGCCCAATAGAGGCCATTATCATTCTTTATCTTTCTATGCAGCTTCATTCAGGGATGAAGTTAGAAGAGAGTTAAGGACGAAATTGGAGAGATAAAAAATGAGTTGAAGAATGAAATTTGCAGTTTACGGAGAAGTTTTCTTTATAACTTCAAAAAATGGAGGAGTCTACTATTTCCAACGTGAACACCATATTAAAATAATTTTTTTACCAATTAGAAATGTCAATCTTAATCTTAATTATGTATTTTTCCTACTAATTGTTAAGTTTTCTGATGTTCCTTTGTAAAGTGTAAAACACTAATATAAATATAACAACAAAATATTCAACGTATTTTGTTTTGTTTCATTAGCGGTTTTAAGGTACTGTAAAATTATAATTCTAACCCTCCTAAAGCATTCTAGAAACAATTGGAAAGACGTATGAAATGTTGTTTTTTAGTGCTTTTTAATGGTTGTAAAAACCATCGAAACACCGTATAACGATGTTATCATTTTGGGGTTGTCATAGCGTTCGTCAAACCATCGGAAAAGCGTATAAAATATTGTTTTCATGACGATTTGAAAACGTTGTTAAATACAATCGATACGCCGTGGAATGATGTTATAATTTTGGGGTTGTAACAACGCTTTTTCCCACCGTGTATCAACCGTTCACAATGCTTTTACAACGCTTTTCCGATGTTTTTTTCTGACTGGGAAGTTTCATCCAGATCGGATGAATTTTGCTCTTCCAAGAGGCTCCGGAGGTCAAATCTGGGGATCGGTTTATATGGGGGCAATATGTAATTATAGACCGATATGGACCAATACTGACATGGTTGTTAGAGACCATATACTAGAGAAATGTACCAAATTTCCGCCGGATCGGATGAAATATGCTTCTCTTTGAGGCTCCGCAAGCCAAATCTGGGGATCGGTTCATATGGGTGCTATATATAACTATGGACCGATATGGACCAATTTTTGCATGGTTGTTAGAGACCATATACTAACATCACGTACCAAATTTCAGCCAGATCGGATGAAATATGCTTCTTTTAGAGGCTCCGCAAGCCAAATCTGGGGGACCGTTTATATGGGGACTATACGTAAAAGTGAACCGATATGGCCCATTTGCAATATCATACGACCTACATTAATAGCAACTACTTGTGCCAAGTTTCAAGTCGATAGGTAGTTTCGTTCGGAAGTTAGCGTGATTTCAACAGACAGACGGACGGACGGATATGCTCAGATCGACTCAGAATTTCACCACGACCCAGAATATATATTATTTATGGAGTCTTAGAGCAATATTTCGATGTGTTACAAACGGAATGACAAAGTTAATATAGCCCCATCCTATGGTGGAGGGTATAAAAACATATTTGTGCTACCGTGACTCGAACCTGTGTTGTCTGCACCACACGCATTAACAGTCGCCTTAGCACGTTGCACCACCGCACTATGGGCGGAAATTGAAAATTTGCGGCAAAAATTATTTACAATCAATCTAGTATCGCCAAACATGGTATATCGATATATCTTATCAAAATCAAATGTTACCAACAAAAAGGGCGCCAATCCCCCTTATTCCAGATGCGTTACTATAGAGGGGTCGAAATTGTAATTCCACTTGGAATACTATAGAATATACTCTTAGCTGGAGTTTAATTTATATTTGCTTATTTTCCTTATTAAGAAAGTGCCTTATCCCCAGAACTTGATGTAAATAGTACAAACCAATTGTCATTTTATTAAATTAATTTTATTAATTAAAATTAAAAAAATATTAACCATCAAAATCACATTCTTCGGTATCTAACACTAATTCCGTCCCTCTGTGTTTGTTGTTCGCAGGATTCCGGTGGCGATTATTAACCGATTTTGATAAAATTTGGTACAACATGTTTTCTTGGTCAAAGGAAAAACACGGTTGAATTTGGAAAAAAATGGATCAAAGTTACATATAGCCCCCATATATATGTATCGCCCGATTTCGACAAATTAGACCATACTGCGCTTATTTACCACCCGATTGTCTTCAAATTTAACACAAAGTAATTTTTTATAGTACCCTTAAAGTGTGTAAAATTTCATCAAATTCGGTTCAGATTTAGATATAGCTACCATATATATGTATCGCCCGATTTTCCCAAATTTGACTATAAAACCCTGACATTTATTTTAGTATGGGCAGACAAACTTTACAGCACGTAAAAGTATACTTCCTCACGAACAATATTAAGCAAAATTTTCATTAACAATCGTTAACATTTCTAGATCTATTCCTCCCAAATATACGTATGTGTTACAATTTTCACATATAAACCGCACTTTTGAATCCATAAATTCAAGTTCAAAAACAAAAATATTTTGTAAAGTCTTTACAACATTTTGAACTACTAAACCTCCTCTTAGAATCTACATTTAAAAGTTTTCTTTATTCACTTTTATTGCGAAAAAAATTAAGCACGAAATTTGTCAATTTTTGTTCGCCTTGATTAAACGCAACTGGCATAAATTTTGGTAAACATTGGCAGCCTTTTTCTCCTGAACAGGGTTGCCAAGTTTTAAATTAACTTGCGATTTTTACTATCCAAGATGTTCTATAGTAATTTCAATTGGAATATCCAATAATTTTTCATTTTGAAAATTTGACTTTTTGCCGCTGTTTTGCGATTTCCGCCCATAGTGCACCGGCGAGGCTGCTATAACAACGTCTAACGAATGTCGTTCATGAAATCGGGAACGCCCGTGGACGAAATCGTGAACATTCCGCTTTGATTTTTTTGTGAACGTTTCCGTTTCATTTTGTCACCGTCCGTTCACGATTATGGAACGTATTTTTTCTATTAGTGTATGCAATCATGATATCTGCAGACATTTTTGATCCCTTTGTATGGAAGGTACGTGAAGGAGTGGTCCCATCGGTACCAAACTTCACATTTTTCTTAGTTTTGGGTCAGACTAGAACCTTATTGATTTTAGAACAAATCGGTTCAGATTTTGATATAGCCCCGATATAAATATTTCGCCCGATATGTACTTATATGGCTCCAAATCCTTATTTGCTTTAAAATTAGAACCTTCAGTACAATTGATATGGCCGCCAAAGTGTGCCAAATTTGGTAAAAACCGAATCACACTGAAGCCAAACTTTTTACTCAAATTTACGTGAAATTTTGCATAGTCAAAAATTTAAAACGAAAAAAATGTGCATGATATGCAAAAATATACGTACTTAATTTGTACACATAATGTGTGAATAATTTAATGTGCAATTATCCAACAATTTTACGTAGATGAGTAAAGGCAAGATCCTTTGTTAAAATCGCATTGTCATTTATACACTCAAAAAACAAATGTGAACCCACCTCAAAGAAAAATGTGGAAAATTTTAACTAGACTATATTTCAAATCACGCTACCATGCCGATATGAAGAAGTAAGTAAACATTTAACGAAAGTTCAAGAAATTTTATTAGACAGTTTTTGTTTTCTTATTAAAGGAAATTTTGTAGTTTGAAGGAAAATTATTGGAGTGAAAATTTGCTTTCTTGTAATATTAATATTTCTATGAAATATCAAGCAAAAGTACCCATGAATAAATTACTATTTTCGCCCAATATAGCTAACATAATACCGACTTTAAGGTTAAAACATGAAATGCACATATCGATTCCTCCGTTTTCACCTTCCGACTCCACAACCCAGTATATAATACCCAAACAAAAATTGAAGGATTTGAGATGGTATCGAAAATGTAGATCTATCATGTGGAGCAGGTTGTAATATAGTCGACCCAACCCGACTTAGACTTCCTTTACATGGTTTTTATACACTGCGTCACATAGTGGAACAGTGCATACACAGAAAAAAAAATATCACCAAAATATTCTCAATTCAAAAATTGATTGAAGTTGAAAATTTTTTCAATTAAAAAATTAATTGATACTATTAACCTTTTAATCAAAGTAGAAACATTAAGTCAATGTTAAGTTAATGATGGACATTTTTTAAATTTTTAATAAAAAATTAATTGATGCAATTTACTTTTTAATCAAAATTACAGATATTTTTATACCCTCCACCATAGGATGGGGGATATATTAACTTTGTCACTCCGTTTGTAACACATCGAAATATTGCTCTAAGACCCCATAAAGTATATATATTCTGGGTCGGGGTGAAATTCTGAGTCGATCTGAGCATGTCCGTCCGTCCGTCTGTTGAAATCGCGCTAACTTCCGAACGAAACAAGCTATCGACTTGAAACTTGGCACAAGTAGTTGTTATTTATGTAGGTCGGATGGTATTGCAAATAGGCTATATCGGACCACTTTTACGTAGGTTAGGTTAGGTTATGTGGCAGCCCGATGTATCAGGCTCACTTAGACTATTCAGTCCATTGTGATACCACAGTGGTGAACTTCTCTCTTATCACTGAGTGCTGCCCGATTCCATGTTAAGCTCAATGACAAGGGACCTCCTTTTTATAGCCGAGTCCGAACGGCGTTCCACATTCCAGTGAAACCACTTAGAGAAGCTTTGAAACCCTCAGAAATGTCACCAGCATTACTGAGGTGGGATAATCCACCGCTGAAAAACTTTTTGGTGTTCGGTCGTAGCAGGAATCGAACCCACGACCTTGTGTATGCAAGGCGGGCATGCTAACCATTGCACCACGGTGGCTCCCACTTTTACGTATAGCCCCCATATAAACCAACGCTCAGATTTGGATTGCAGAGCCCATTGGAGGAGCAAACTTCATCCGATCCGGTTGAAATTTGGTATATGGTGTTAGTATATGGACTCTAACAACCATGCAAAAATTGGTGCACATCGGTCCATAATTATATATAACCCACATATAAGCCGATCCCCAGATTTGGCTTCCGGGGCCTCTAAGAGAAGCAAATTTCATCCGATCTGGCTGCAATTTGGTACATGGTGTTAGTATATGGTATGTAACAACGACCCAAAACTTGGTCCACTTCGGTCAATAATTATATATAGCCCCCATATAAATCGATCCCCCGATTTGGCTTGCGGAGCCTCTAAGAGAAGCAAATTTCATCCGATCCGGCTGAAACTTTGTACATGGTCTCTAATAACCATGCAAAAATTGGTCCACATCGGTCCATAATTTGGTACATGGTGTTAGTATATGGTATCTAACAACTACTTAAAAATTGGTCCATACCGGTCTTAATTATATATAACCCCCATTAAAACCGATCCCCAGATTTGACCTCCCTCCGGAACTCTTGAGGGAGCAAAATTCATCCGATCATTTTGTATTTTGGTACATTGCGCTAGTATATGGCCGCTAACAACCATGCCAAAATTGGTCCGTATTGGTCTATAGTTATATTATATATAGCTGATCCCCAAAAATAATCTACCAAAATTTTATTTCTATAGAAAATTTTGTCAAGATTTTATGCCTATAGAAAATGTTGTCAAAATTTTATTTCTATAGAAACATTGGTCAAAATTTTATTGCTATAGAAAGTTTTGGCAAATTGTTATTTCTATAGAAAATTTTGTCAAAATTTTATTTCTATGGAAAATTTTGTCAAAATTTTATTACTATACAAAATTTTGTCAAGATTTTATGTTATAGAAAATTTTGTCAAAATTTCATTTCTATAGAAAAATTTGTCAAAATTTTATTGCTATACAAATTTTTGTCAAGATTTTATTTCTATAGAAAATTTTGTCAAAATTTAATTTCTATATAAAATTTTGTCAAAATATTTATTAGTATAGAAAATTTTGTCAAAATTTTTTTTACTATAGAAAATTTTGTCAAAATTTTATTACTATACAAAATTTTGCCAACATTTTATGCCTATAGAAAATTTTGTCAAAATTTTATTTCTTTAGAAAATTTTGTCAACATTTTTTACTATACAAAATTTTGCCAACATTTTATTCCTATAGAAAATTTTGTCAAAATTTAATTTCTATATAAAATTTTGTCAAAATATTTATCAGTATAGAAAATTTTGTCAAAATTTTTTTACTATAGAAAATTTTGTCAAAATTTTATTATTATAGAAAATTTTGTCAAAATTTTATTACTATACAAAATTTTGTCAAATTTATTCCTATAGAAAATTATGGCAAAATTTTATTTCTATAGAAAATTTTGTCAAAATTTTATTACTATACAAAAATTTGTCAACATTTTATTCCTATAGAAATTTTTGTCAAAATTTTATTTCTATAGAAAGTTTTGGCAAAATTTTATTTCTATAGAAAATTTTGTCAAAATTTTATTTCTATAGAAAATTTTGTCAAAATTTTATTTCTATAGAAAATTTTGTCAAAATTTTATTTCTATAGAAAATTTTGTCAAACTAAATTATATACGTATTTAATCTGCCTTTTTTTGTTTAATATATACCCGTACGGACTAACTTACAATTGAGAAGACGGTGTTAAGAAGTTTTAAGTTATCTTGCCATCAGCAAGTGTTACCGCAACCCAATTACTTCGATTGTGGATGACAGTCTTTAGTACAAGTTTCTATGCAATCCATGGTGGAGGGTACATAAGATTCGGCCTGGCCTAACTTACGGCCGTATTACTTGCTTTTTTTTAATTCTTAATTAAAAATGAATAATGAAACTATGAATTTTTGAATCAAACAAAAACGTATTAAAAATAGTTATAGAAAATGATTGAAACTGTGATTGATACTATCATTTTCGTGATTGAAGACAATTCAACTAAAAAATTAATTGGATCAATTAATTTAGTGATTGAATCTAAAAAATGTTTTTGGTGTGTATGTTTGCAACACCCAGATGGAGACGAGATAGGCACATGGTGTCTTTGGCAATAATGCCCAGGATCGATCTAGCCATGTCCGTCTGTCCGTCCCCAGTAGAATTAACATTTTTATTATGCATGTTAAATTTGGTTGAAATCGATTCAGATTTAGATATAGATCCCTTAGCTCGCCACTGCGAATTTTTTCTATAACTTTAATATATAATATTATCGACCGTTAAATTTGCATAGTTGCCTAAAAATATCTTTAGATTTAAGTATTTCTCATATTTTTTACTAACAGTGTGTTCCACCGTAGGACGTTAATCAACTTAAATTTAAGTCTATAGATTTGGTGAAAGTCTCACAAATTTTGTCCCGATGGGGTCAAAATTAATTACATGTATATGGGAACATACAATTTTATATACAGCATTTGAAGGATTTGGGATGGTGGTGTGGTGCAGGGTATTGTATAGTCGGCCCAGCCCGACTTTATATATATTTAAGGATGCAATCCCTTTTAGTATATATCTACACTTATTTAATTTATTTATGCTAATGAAGAAAATCATTCAGCCATTGCAAGAACTAATAATATTTTCTTTATTCTAGACATTGGAATTTAATTGAAAAATATTTCCATTATCTCTTTCTCGTTCGTCACTAATGAAAGCATATTTATATTAGCATATATATTTCCATTAGCTAGTATTTCAGGGCTTTTGTTTTACTTTTATTGTTATTATTGCAAGTATTCCAAATGACGCCAATTTTCCTCTTCCAGCGTTTTTATGTGAGAGCTCCTCTGAGGAGACCGGCTGCTGACTAAGTGAAAAAGCAATGGAATAATAATAAATGCAATTGACTATAAGACCGAATAGTATTACGACTCCACAATATGCTAATGATGAACAAGAAGATACTCTACAGGATTTCCGCATGGTGCAAGACAGAATGAGACACAGGTATAATTGATTTCAAAGTCATTTTACGGTTTCAGAAAGACAAAGTCCTTCTCTCTCTCTCCGGGGCAAACGAACACCCAGAAAAAAGTGCCTTCGAAACTAAAGGAAAAATTTTTCATCAATATAGTTTATCCATTTTATTTCCA
Source organism: Haematobia irritans (assembly GCF_050003625.1). Lineage (NCBI taxonomy): Eukaryota > Metazoa > Arthropoda > Insecta > Diptera > Muscidae > Haematobia > Haematobia irritans. Next base: position 88,918,395 of record NC_134401.1, on the reverse strand, counting down.
TTAAGGTAAATTTTTGTGAGAAATAATAAAATTTACTCGTTTCAGTAAAAAAATCCTATACTGTAAGCAGTTAGGAATAGTTCATTAACTAGAATAAGGCATGGAATTTTACTCATACTATTTTCTTCGCTGGGTATAAGAATTTACTACTGAACAAGAAAATTTTATTCACCGATAACAAAGCATTCGTAAAAATAAACAAAAACCGAACTAAAACCATGTTTCCTCAAAATTAGTAAAATTTCTTATAAAATGATAATTGCGACTTCCTTTATAATAGAAAGTTTTTCATACATACGAACAACACTTGCCATAGAAAAATATTTTAGTTCATTCGTACTAAGAAGTATGCAATCCAATCAAAACTTAAGGAAACACACTTGTTAGAATATAGGAAATTTTCCTATATTTCTATTGTCTACCTGTAATCGATACCTGTCATCGCAATCGATGTGTTTGCGCGTGGGTGTAATCGATATGTTTGCGCGTGGGTTGTTTTTTTAGTTGGAATCGCGTTGTTGTGGTATACGGAAAGATTGTTAAAAAATAATATTGTAAAATAATATAATAAATAACAAATAAAATATATAAAATATTTATTATTTTAAATTAGTGAGAAAAATTTTCGTTTTTTGAAAATAAATCTATCAATGTTCGTGATGGTATATAAAGAAAGAGAACACCAGCAGAATAACAACCCTTTCATTTGTCTTCATTTTGGAATCTTCAATTATCAGGTAATATTCAGTGACGCTAACCTTTTGTAACAAAAATGGTTTATGATTTTTTATATTTGTAGGTATTGAAAATGTAAAAGGAGGACAAAATCGTTAGGCAGCAACTTATTAAAAGTGAAAAGTACAAGAAGAAGAAAAAGTGCGTTTTACAGTTGATAATATCTCACGGAAATTGGAAATAGTGGAATAATATTTCAAAGAGAGTCGATGCTGTTGATTCTTAATAAATATATTCAATATATTAATAAAACATGTCTTTTATTGAAGATAAAATTGCTTATATAAATAAACAAGTATATACGGCCGTAAGTTCGGCCAGGCCGAATCTTATGTACCCTCCACCATGGATTGCGTAGGAACTTCTACTAAAGGCTGTCATCCACAATCGAATTACTTGGGTTGCGATAACACTTAAAACTTTTTAACACTGTCTTCTAAATTGTAAGTTATCCCATACGGGGTATATATTAAACAAAAAAGGCTAAAATACCAGAATATTTACAATTTAAGGCAAATCAGATAAAAACTACGGTTTCTAGAAACCCAAGGAGTTAAATCGGGAGATCGTTCTTATGGGGGTTATACTCAAGTATGGACCGATACTCACCGTTTTCAGCATACCTCTTTATGACCCGAAAATATCTCTAGATTTCCAATTTCAGGCAAATTGGATAAAAACTACGGTTTCTATAAGACCAAGACCCCAAATCGGGAGGTCGGTTTATATGGGGACCATACCAAAACATGGACCGTTGCTCACCATTTTTGGCACATCTCTTTATGGTTCTAAAATACCTCTAGATTTCGAATTTCAGGTAAATTGAATAAAAACTGCGGATTGTAGAAGCCCAAGAAATAAAATCGGGAGATCGGTCTATATGGGGGCTATACCAAAACATGATCCGATACTCACCATTTTAGGCACATCTATTTATGGTTAGAAAATACTTCCAGATTTCCAATTTCAGCCAAATTGGATAAAAACTACGGTTTCTATAAGACCGAGACCCCAAATCTAGTTTGACAAAATTTTCTATAGAAATAAAATTTTGACAAAATTTTCTATAGAAATGAAACCTTGACAAAATTTTCTATAGAAAAAAAATTTTGACAAAATTTTCTATAGAAATAAAAATTTTACAAAATTTTCTATAGAAATAAAAACTTGACAAAATTTTCTATAGAAATAAAATGTTGACAAAATTTTCTATGGAAGTAAAATGTTGACAAAATTTTCTATAGCAATACAATTTTGACAAAAATTTCTATAGAAATAAAATGTTGACAAAATTTTGTATAGAAATGAAATTTTGACAAAATTTTGTATAGAAATAAAATGTTGACAAAATTTTCTACAGAAATAAATTTTTTACAAAATTTTCTATAGAAATAAAATTTTGACAAACATTTCTATAGAAATAAACTTTTGACAAAACTTTCTATAGAAATGAAATTTTAACAAAACTTTCTATAGTAATAAAATTTGACAAAATTTTCTATGGAAATAAAGTTTTGGTAGATTACAACATTTTCTATAGAAATAAAATTTTGACAAAATTTTCTATGGAAATAAAATTTTGACAAACATTTGTATAGAAATAAACTTTTGACAAAACTTTCTATAGAAATGAAATTTTGACAAAACTTTCTATAGTAATAAAATTTGACAAAATTTTCTATGGAAATAAAGTTTTGGTAGATTATTTTTGGCGATATGGACCAATTTTTGTGTAATAAGTCATCGGCTATATATAACTAAAGACCGATATGGACCAATTTTTACATGGCTGTAAGAGGCCATATATTGACAAAATGTACCAAATTTCAACCGTATCGGATGACTTTTGCTCCTCCAAGAGGTTCCGGACGTCAAATCTGGGGACGGTTTATATGGGAACTATATATAATTAAGGACCGATATGGACCAATTTTTGCATGGTTGTTAGAGACCATATACTAACACCATGTACCAAATTTCAACTGGATCGGATGAATTTTGCTCTTCCAAGAGGCTCCGGAGGTCAAATCTGGGGATCGGTTTATATGGGGGCTATATATAATTATGGACCGATATGGACCAATTTTTGCATGGTTATTAGAGGCCGTAAACTAACATCAGGTACCAAATTTCAACCGGATCGGATTATTTTTGCCCCTCCAAGAGGCTCCGGAGGTCAAATCTGGGGATCGGTTTATATGGGGGCTATATATAATTATGGACCGATATGGACCTATTTTTGCATGGTTGTTAAAAACCGTATACTAAGACCACGTACTAAATTTCAACCGGATCGGATGAATTTTACTCCTCCAAGAGGCTCCGGTGGTCAAATCTGGGGATCGGTTTATATGGGAGCTATATATAATTATGGACCGATATGGACCAATTTTTGCATGGTTGTTAGAGACCGTATACTAAGACCACGTACCAAATTTCAATCGGATCGGATGAATTTTGCCCCTCAAAGAGGCTCCGGAGGTCCAATCTGGGGATCGGTTTATATGGGGGCTATATATAATTATGGACCGATATGGACCAATTTTCGCATGGTTGTTAGATACCATATACTTAGACCACGTACCAAATTTCAACCGGATCGGATTAATTTTGCTGCTCCGGGAGGCTCCCCAAGCCAAATTTGGGGATCGGTTTATATGGGGGCTATACGTAAACGTGGTCCGATATGGCCCATTTTCAATACCATCCGACCTACATCAATAACAACTACTTGTGCCAAGTTTCAAGTCGATAGCTTGTTTCGTTCGGAAGTTAGCGTGATTTCCACAGACGGACGGACTGCCGGACAGACGGACGGACGGACAGACGGACGGACGGACGGACGGACATGCTTAGATCGACTCAGAATTTCACCACGACCCAGAATATATATACTTTATGGGGTCTTAGAGCAATATTTCGATGTGTTACAAACGGAATGACAAAGTTAATATACCCCCATCCTATGGTGGAGGGTATAATAAAATTGTATTTAAAAACGAAGGTAAGCAGTTCTAATGATGAAGTAAAAGTTTTACCACAAATGTGTAAGATTTGTCCAAATGAATGAAAAAATTTCAATAAAATCATTCCATATATGAATTCAAATCAGTTAAATTTTTTCATTCTGTAGTATAGTGGTACATAAATATAGGAAAATGTTAACTAATATATGGAATGCATTATACCTAATTTCTACGAAAAGCACATCGTTCAAACAAATAAAAATGTCTTTGGCGCTATACGAAGTTCAACTTTCTTCACAATGAGTTCATTTTAACTTAAAGAAGGGGTCAATTTTTTCTGGGTGAAAGGAAGGTAAATCTTATTTTGCAAAATGTTATTTCTATAGAAAATTTTCTAAAAATGTTATTTCTATAGAAAATATTGTCAACATTTTATTTCTATTGAAAATTTAGTAAAAATTTAATTTCTATGGAAAATTTTGTCAAAATTTTATTTCTATAGAAAATTTTGTCAAAATTTTATTTCTATAGAAAATTATGTCAAAATTTTATTTCTATAGAATATTTTATCAAATTTTTATTTCTAAAGAAAATTATGTCAAATCTTTATTTCTAAAGAAAATTTTGTCAAAATTTTATTTCTATAGAAAATTTTCTCAAAATTTTATTTCTATATTTTTTTTAAATTTGATTTCTATAGAAAATTTTATCGAAATTTTATTTCTATATTTTATTTTTAAAGACGACTTTCCGAAAGACAATAAACTTTCCGATTTGATAGCGCATTAATAAAAAAACTGAAAAAAGTAAATTTAATATAAAAGAGAATTGTGTCTTTAATGTCATTACTTCAATTATACGCTTCTTTGACTCGAAATCAATAGCAAAATCATTAGTGTCAACAGGGAAATCTTTGGAACCGGGCATTTTTTTTAAGTGTAGGTAACGCAATGTCAGAAGAATTTTACTTCGAATTTCCGAATTTACATCTTATCAAATTTTGTTATCGGCCGGAGAATTTTAACTCTGAACTATCTCGCTCTTAAACATAATTGCTGCCCGAAATATTCTGCGAAGGATATGGTTCAACCATAGTTAACGCACAATGTTCCTTAGAAATTTACTTCGAAGTGAATGTGATATTTTTAACAAATGGTCTGTCAGTTTGCCACTCGAGCCAAAACTAATCTACTAAAGTTTGGAGAAAATTTTATCAAAAAACTACCAAACCAAATTTCTTTAGGAATTTTGTCAAAATTTTAATTTTATAAGAATTTATTTCAAAATTTTGTTTCTATAGGAAATCTTGTCAAAAGTTTGTTTCTATAGGAAATCTTGTCAAAATTTTATTTCTATAGAAATTTTTTATAGAAAATTTTGTCAAAATGTTGTTTCTATACAAATTTTTACAAATTTTTATTTCTATTTATTTATCTGTCCTTTTTTCATTTTTTTCTATAGAAAGTTTTATTTTTATATGAGTTTTATTCAAATTTATATTTTTATAGGAATTTTTGTCAAAATTTTATTTCTATAAGAAATTTTTATAGAAACTTTTTTCAAAATGTTATTTCAATAAATTTTTTTAAAGTTTTATTTCTGTACATTTTTTTCAATTCTATTTCTCTACTTTTATTTTTATAGGAATTTTTGTCAAAATGTTATTTCTATAAGAAATTTTTATAGAAAATTTTTCCAAAATGCTATTTCTATATTTTTTTTCAAAATGTTTTTCTGTACATGTTTTTTTTTTCATTTCTATTTCTGTACTTTTTTCAAAATTTTAATTCTATAGAAAATGTTGTCAATTTTTTTTCTATAGAAAATTTTGTCAATTTTTTTCTATAGAAAATGTTGGCAAAATTTTATTTTTATAGAAAATGTTGTCAAAATTTTATTTCTATAGAAAATTTTTTCAACATTTTATTTCTATAGAAAGTTTGTGAAGTACCTCTTAGTTGAAGAGGAATATTCCAAAACATCAACAGTAAAAAATTCTACCAACGGTGGCAACCGAGGCAGCGAAGCGAACCGGGTTCGTCTAGTACATTATATACACAGAAAAAAATATCACCAAAATATTTCCAATTAAAAAGTTAATTGAAGTTGAAAATTTTTTCAATTAATAAATTAATTGATACAATTAACTTTTTAATCATGATAGAAACATTAAGTTAATTAAGTTAATGATTGAAAATTTTTAAATTTTTAATTAAAAAATTAATTGATACAATTAACTTTTTAATCAAATTCGGAAGACTAATTCAGTTAACCCTTTCACTACCGAAATAAACCTAATGTTAAAAACTTTAATTTTTCTTCTGTTTTTACTTGTACTAACTAACAGCATGTAGAACAAAAATTGCCATTTTGAAAACCTACTTCAAATACTTCAAGAGCTATATGAGCTTGTTTTGAAAATTTGATTCTTGAATTGTGACCAAGTGGCCTTACGAAAATAAGCGCTATTTGGCCTATAATGTCCTTCAAAGTGTGAGCAAAAATACAAAAGAGAACCCGAAAAAGTGTCAGCTATAGTTTTCGTATGAATGTCCATTTACTAGAAACATACAGTAGAAAAATTGTCTCAAATTTTCGTATTTTTCGTTTATTTCTACAGAAGTTTACAAAAATGTATTTTGGATCTCACCAATATGGAAAATATTTATAGGTTATTTAGATTAAAGACTCTACTCTAAAATAACATGGAGAAATAAATTAAAACTAAGTGGAAAAAAAGAATTTGGTGTCTTTTCGGTAGTGAAAGGGTTAAAAAAGTGCTGATTTTTTCTTATTTTTAATTAAAAATGTATTTCAAACAATCATTTGTTAATTCAAACAAAAACTCTAAGCCAATTCAGAAAGTAATTAAAAATAGTTACCTTTTTAAATTAATAAATTAATTGAGTTTTGCAATCAACATCAATTAAATTTTTAATTGAATCAATTAAAAAATTAATTGAAATTTGCTGAAAAAATAAATTAATTTTTTAATGAAGAATTTTTTCAATGCCCAATTAAAACTGTGATTGATACTATCATTTTCGTGATTGAAGACATTTCAATTAAAAAATTAATTGGATCAATTAATTTGGTGATTGAATCAGCAAAAATTTTTTGTGTGTAGTCCGAAATCCGTATTTTGATGTGTTGCAAATGGATTGACAATCTGATTATATGCTAATCGCCATCATATGGTAGTGAATATAAAAAAGAAAAATTTATGCCAAATTTATCCTGATCCGGATGCCACTAATTTAATACAATAGTGTGCAGGATATTCCTTGCACAATTTCCTCTTAATCTATACCTACCTTACTTGCTTTGCAATAAATTCTACTTTAATGAAAACTATTAACCTAACAAATGCACAAAGGAAAGCAATATCCGTTTTTGTTTTTCATTTGTTTGTATCTCCTTTGTCGTTTAATATCAGTGCTCGAAGCAGCAAATGATAAAAAGACCGAAATAACAAAAACAATTTATACAGCTTCACAAAAGGCTAAAGAATACTTTGTGTGAATTTTTAATTATGCATAATATTTTTTTTTGTATTTCTTTTTATTTTTACACCATCAATTCTTTTCGTTGCTATGGAACATTGGTATCTTTGTTGTTTTTCTCATTGGGTGCAAAACATCTGTTGGAATATTTTCATTGTACACTTATAAAATTGTAAGGGAAATATTTATATTTTTTAATAGCAAAACATCGATATTAATACTGAAAAAAAATATTTAAAATATTTTCGTGATATTAAATATTACGCAACCTTAAGGTACACAATTTACAAAATATTAAGGACAAATTTCTTTGAAATAATTAAATTTTAATAAAAATAATGTCTTTGCTTAAAAATTTGTTATTAAATTTAGGGCACAAACCTTGGAAATTTTAAAGTCGTATGCTTGTGAACTAAGGCAAATTTTCCTTAAAGAAACACATTTTTGATTGAAAGATATCGTCCCAAAATAAACTGAAATAATAACTCTTTAGAATTAAGATAAAAACGCTTCAAATATAGGCTAAGACCTATTTTGAGGATTTAGACTCTTTGGATTAAAGTTTTTTTGGCAACTGCCTTAATGTATCCATTATAATATACCGGGAAAAGAGAGTGAAAATTAAATAAATGGGATTTGTATCCTCATTTTAATTTTATTTATCTTGGATTTAAAGCCAATCTTTTCCTTCAAATTACAAAATGTTCTATAACAAATGAAAAAAAAATAATTATGTCTAATACATTTTCTTGAATTTGTCGACATCGGTATTTGATATCGGTGTGATGTCAGTTAAAATGTTTAGTTAAAATTTTGTAAAAATAATCTAAATTTTCTAAAATTAACCAACACTTTTCTTCCTGGTGGGTTCACTATTTTTTCAGTGTACTTTATATAGTCGGTAATGGATATTTTGATGTGTTACAAAAGGAATGGCGAACTTATAATACCATTCTATGGTGTTGGATGTAAAAATATTCTACCAACATTTGAAGAAAATTTTACCAAAAATCTACCAAATTAAAAAAAAAAATATTTTGAAGTTGTTGATCAATTTTTTGTGGTTAGTATAAAAAAATGGTGTTTTATTATTATATTGAATTTATATAACATATTACTTCTATCGAAAATTTTGTCGAAATTTTATTTGTATAGAAAATTTTGTCAAATTTTAATTTCTATAGAAAATTTTATTTTTATAGAAAATTTTGTCAAAATTTTATTTCTATAGAAAATTTTGAAAAAGCTTTATTTCTATAAAAAATTTTATCAACATTTTATTTCTACACTTTCAAAATTTCGTTGCTATAGAAAAATTTGTAAAAACTTTATTTCTATAGAAAAAATTGTCAAGATTTTATAGTGCACTCGCGGTAACGTGAACACTGCTTAACGTGAACACGTTTTTTCATACACTAACTTATCCGTATTGCTGAAAAATATGAAATTTGACCTTAAAAGCAGATTCAAAATGTCAAGTACAATTTCAAATACACATATGGACGTTTTTAGTGATCTAGTTTGGCTTTTTCGTGAATTTTAATTATTAATTTAAATTGCTTTATAATTCCATACCCACTGATATTTTTCCGATCTCTTTTTATACTCTCCACCATAGGATGGGGGGAATATTAACTTTGTCATTCCGTTTGTAACACATCGAAATATTGGTCTAAGACCCCATAAAGTATATATATTCTGGGTCGTGGTGAAATTCTGAGTCGATCTAAGCATGTCCGTCCGTCCGTCTGTTGGAATCACGCTAACTTCCGAACGAAACAAGCTATCGACTGAAACTTGGCACTAGTAGTTGTTATTGATGCAAATGGGCCATATCGGTCCACTTTTACGTATAGCCCCCATATAAAGGGATCCTCAGATTTGGCTTGCGAAGCGTCTAAGAGAAGCACATTTCATCCGATCCGGCTGAAATTTGATACATGGTGTTGGTATATGGTCTCTAACAACCATGCAAAAATTGGTCCACATCGGTCCATAATTATATATACCCCCCATATAAACCGTTCTCCAGGTTTGGACTCCGGAGCCTCTTGGAGGAGCAAAATTCATCCGATCCGGTTCAAATTTGGAACGTGGTGTTAGTATATGGCCGCTAAAAACTATACCAAAATTGGTCCATATCGGTCTATAATCATGGTTGCCACTCGAGCCAAAAATAATCTACTAAAATTTTATTTCTATAGAAAATTTTGTCAAAACTTTATATATATAGAAAATTTTGTTAAAATTTTATTTCTACGAAAATTTTGTAAAAACTTTATTTCTATAGAAAATTTTGTCAAAATTTTATTTCTATAGAAAATTTTGAGAAAATTTTTTTTCTATTTTGTTAAAATTATATTTCTATAGAAAATTTTGTCAAAATTTTATTTCTATAGAAAATTTTGTCAAACTGAATTATATACGTATCTTACATACAATTTTGAAGACGGTGTTAGGAGATTTGAAGAATCCTTGCCATCGGCAAGCGTTACCGCAACTTCGGCCTGGCCGAACTTACGGCCGTATATACATATTTTTTTATACCCTCCACCATAGGATGGGGGTATATTAACTTTGTCATTCCGTTTGTAACACATCGAAATATTGCTCTAAGACCCCATAAAGTATATATATTCTGGGTCGTGGTGAAATTCTGAGTCGATCTAAGCATGTCCGTCCGTCCGTCCGTCTGTCCGGCTGTCCGTCCGTCTGTGGAAATCACGCTAACTTCCGAACGAAACAAGCTATCGACTTGAAACTTGGCACAAGTAGTTGTTATTGATGTAGGTCGGATGGTATTGAAAATGGGCCATATCGGCCCACGTTTACGTATAGCCCCCATATAAACCGATCCCCAAATTTGGCTTGCGGAGCCTTCCGGAGCAGCAAAATTCATCCGATCCGGTTGAAATGTGGTACATGGTCTAAGTATACGGTCTCTAACAACCATGCAAAAATTGGTCCATATCGGTCCATAATTATATATAGCCCCCATATAAACCGATCCCCAGATTTGACCTCCGGAGCCTCTTGGAGGGGCAAAATTCATCCGATCCGGTTGAAATTTGGTACCTGATGTTAGTATACGGTCTCTAACAACCATGCAAAAATTGGTCCATATCGGTCCATAAATATATATAGCTCCCATATGAACCGATCCCCAGATTTGACCTCCGGAGCCTCTTGGAGGAGCAAACTTCATCCTACCCGATTGAAATTTGGTACGTGGTGTTAGTATATGGTCTCTAACAACCATGCAAAAACTGGTCCATATCGGTCCATAATTATATATAGCTCCCATATAAACCGATCCCCAGATTTGACCTCCGGAGCCTCTTGGAGGGGCAAAATTCATCCGATTCGTTTGAAATTGGGTACCTAATGTTAGTATACGGTCTCTAACAAGCATGCAAAAATTGGTCCATATCGGTCCATAATTATATATAGCTCCCATATAAACCGATCCCCAGATTTGAACTCTGGAGCCTCTTGGATGAGCAAAATTCATCCGATCCAATTGAAATTTAGTACGTGGTGTTAGTATATGGTCTCTAACAACCATGCAAAAATTGGTCCATATCGGTCCATAATTATATATAGCTCCCATATAAACCGATCCCCAGATTTCACCTCCGGAGCCTCTTGGAGGAGCAAAAGTCATCCGATGCGGTTGAAATTTGGTACATTTCGTTAGTATATGGCCTCTAACAGCCATGTAAAAATTGTCAAATTTTATTACTATAGAAAGTTTTGTCAAAATTTCATTTGTATAGAAAGTTTTGTAAAAAGTTTATTTCTATAGCAATGTTTGTCAACATTTTATTTCCATAGAAAATTTTGTCAAAATTTTATTTCTATAGAAAATTTTGTAAAAAATTTATTTCTGTAGAAAATTTTGTCAACATTTTATTTCTATAGACAATTTTGTCAACATTTTATTTCTATAGAACATTTTGTCAACATTTTATTTCTATAGAAAATTTTGTCAACATTTTATTTCTATAGAAAATTTTGTCAAAATTTTATTGCTATAGAAAATTTTGTCAACATTTTACTTCCATAGAAAATTTTGTCAAACTGAATTATATACGTATTTAATCGGCCTTTTTTTTGTTTAATATATACCCCTTATGGACTAACTTACAATTTAGAAGACAGTGTTAAAAAGTTTTACGATACCTTGCCATCCGCAAGTGTTATCGCAACCCAAGTAATTCGATTGTGGATGACAGCCTTTAGTAGAAGTTCCTACGCAATCCATGGTGGAGGGTACATAAGATTCGGCCTGGCCGTATATACTTGTTTTTTTTTTTAATTTTTTTCATGAAATTAAATTAGGTTATCAGGCTCACTTAGAGTCCATTGTGATACCACATTGGTGAACTTCACTCTTATCACTGAGTGGAATCTTAAGCTCAATGACAAGGGACCTCCTTTTTATAGCCGAGTCCGAACGGCGTTCCACATTGCAGTGAAACCACTTAGAGAAGCTTTGTAACCCTCAGAAATGTCACCAGCATTACTGAGGTAGGATAATCCACCGCTGAAAAACTTTTGGTGTTCGGTCGAAGCAGGAATCGAACCCACGACCTTGTGTATGCAAGGCGGGCATGCTAACCTTTGCACCACGGTGGCTAAATTAAGTTTTTAATATTACTAATAACAACATAAAAAGACTATCACGCTTGAACGTGTAAATCTCCCGAATATGGCTATGGTTTGTTCTGAAATTCGCTGAAATTCGCTAACGTGAAAATTTTCGCTAACGTCAACTCGCTTGGTTTTAATTCGTTCACGTTACCGCGAGTGCACTGTATTTCTATAGAAAATTTTGTCAACATTTTATTTTTATAGAAAATTTTGCCAAAAAAAATGTTGTCAAAATTTTATTTCTAACGAAACATTTTTCAAAATTTCGTTGCAATAGAAAATTTTGTAAAAAAATTTATTTCTATTTTTGTCAAAATTTTATTTCTATAAGAAAATTTTCCAAAATTTTATTTCTGTAGAAAATTTGTTCAAAATTTTATTTCCAAAGAAAATTTTTTAAAAAATTTTATTTCCAAAGAAAACTTTTTTAAAATATTTATTTCTAAAGAAAATTTTTTTAAAAATTTTTTTTCTAGAGAATTTTTTTTTTTAATTTTACTTCTAAAGAAAATTTTGTAAACAATTTTATTTTTATAGTAAATGTTGTCAAAATGTTATTTCTATAGAAAAGTTTGTCAGAATTTTATATCTATAGAAAGTTTTTCAAAATTTCGTTGCTATAGAACAATTTGTAAATATTTTATTTCTATAAAAAAATTTGTAAATATTTTATTTCTATAGAAAAATTTGTTAAAATTTTATTTCTATAGAAATTTTTTTAAAAATTTCATTTCTATAGATAATTTTGTAAAAATTTTATTTCTACCAAATTTACCAAACAGTAAAAAATTTACCATTTTTTTGTACAATTCTACCAACTGTGGCAACCGTGTTGGGGATCCAAAATACTTATTTGGAAGCTGTTTTTTTTTTTTTTTGCAAGAAATGTCTTAGATCAATCACCTGATCAATAATACAGGCACCTTTATATGGTCCTAAAGTGGATATTTCAATACGTTTTAAATGGTTGGAAGAACTTATTACAATTTCTGGCATAATAAGGAACAACAAAAATTGTCAATATGTTCTGCATTTTTTATAGATTACAAATGAAAGGAAATGCAATGCATAGAAGAAATAATGAAATGAAAATTATTTATTTTCTTTCAATCGTCTATCATGGAGACTGACAAGGATATCGAAGACATTTCCAACGTTATATATTCGATTCTATTGTGTTGTATGTGTAAAGAACAATGAAGATAGTCCCCCCAGACCAACACCACCTCAGCAAGCTCCTAAATCCTTACACAGTGCATAGGTTTACATCACTTCACCTCACATTTCATTTCCTTCCATTTCCGTTGAATCCCAAGCCATTATTTGCATGACACATACCATGAATCAACTGAGCTCGTAAGAACTTTGTGACTTGGGTCCAATGTTGGAATTCCATGTGCTAAACCTGAGAATAATCTCAACTCGAGCCATTCAACAAAATCCAATGTCATCCAATTCTCCTTGAAGAACCCCATATCTTTTGCACAGACCACAAGAACGAAAGGTAAATAGTAATAGAGAATACAACTGACTATCACCATATGTTTACAAGGATTTGTAATCCTTAAGGACAATGCCACGAATATGATGGAAATCTATATGAGGTCTAAGAGGATGTTGAGTAGTAGTGAAGATGAATGACAGATTCACGTACTACACAAACTATACCAGTTTAGCCAAGGATAATTTATTTACTTCAATACTTTTGCAGTTCGACTACGCATCAAAACCAATTGCTTCTATTTCTCCATAATTCTTAAAGTGGCCTATATACAATGAGATTACAGAAAGTAAGGCATCCGTTGAGTCAAGTTGCCAAGGCAGAGTTCATACACCTCCTTTCTGGAATTTTCAAGCATTTACACACACATACAAAAATATCAATTAATTTGATTGTCAATACAATTAAAATTATATTTAAATTTGAGCTAACAACGTAATTTGTAAATACAATTACGATTTTAGTCACTTTAACAACTAGTTTTGTTATATCAACAAAAATTTTATTGAACTTAAAAATTTTCTGTAACAACAATTTATTGTTAGCTCAAAAATTATAATATTATTTTATTATACAAAAAATTTGTTTGACCTAATATTAAAGATTATGCAAACTAAATTATAGGACATTATTTTATACAATATTAAAAGCAATTTTTTTTAATAAGGAAATGTTAATTAAAAGAAACTTCATAATCTTTGTTTTAAAATGGTTTTCTTAAGACACGATTCTTTGAAATTTGCATCCCTCCCATAAAGTCGCATGTCTTGAAATCTGAAATATTGCAATTTTTCCTTTTTACCGTATGGTAGAAATCTTGATGTTTTGGTAGATTTTGCAAACTATTCCTCTTCACAGATTTTCTATAAAAATAAAATTTTAATAAATAGATGGCCTGGCCGTAAGTTCGGCCAGGCCGAATCTTATGTACCCTCCACCATGGATTGCGTAGAAACTTCTACGAAAGACTGTCATCCACAATCGAATTACTTGGGTTGTGGTATCTTAAAACTTCTTAACATCGTTTTCTAAATTGTGAGTTAGTCCATACGTGGTATATATTAGACAAAAAAGTTATGTATAGTTAAGTCTACAAATAATTACGAATCGATATGGACTTTTTGCACGGTACGTAGAGAGCCAGAATTGAAATATGGGGGTCGCTTATATGGGGGCTATATACAATTATGAACTTGATATGGACCAATTTTTGTGTGATTGGAAATAGATTTAACTGAGGGATATATATAACCATAGACCGATACGGACCTAGTTAGGCATGGTTGTTAACGACCATATACTAGCACAATGTACAAAATTTCAACTCACTCGGATGAAATTTGCTCCTCTAAGAGGCTCCAAAACCAAATCTCGGGATCGGTTTATATGAGGCTACATATGATTATGGACTAATATGGACCACTTTTGGCATGGTTGTTAAATATCATATACGATCACCAAGTACCAAATTTCAAGCAGATCGGATGAATTTTGCTTCTCCAAAAGGCACCGGAGGTCAAATCTGGGGATCGGTTTATATGGGAGCTATATATAATTATGGGCTGATAGGAACCAATTCCTGCATGGTTGTTGGATACCATATACTAACATCACGTACCAAATTTCAACCGAATCGGATGAATTTTGCTCTTCCAAGGGGCTCCGGAGGTCAAATCTGGGGATGGATTTATATGGGGCCTATATATAATTATGGACCGATTTCGACCAATTTTCGCATGGTTGCTAGAGACCATATACTAACACCATGTACCAAATTTCAGCCGGATCGGATGAAATTTGCTTCTCTTAGAGGCCTCGCAAGCCAAATTTAGGGGTCCGTTTATATGGGGGCTATACGTAAAAGTGGACCGATATGGCCCATTTGCAATATCATCCGACCTACATCAATAACAACTACTTGTGCCAAGTTTCAAGTCGAAAGCTTGTTTCGTTCGGAAGTTAGCGTGATTTCAACAGACCGACTTTATGGGGTCTTATGGGGTGGTGGGTATAATAAAATGTTCAAAATTTTTTCCATACTCGTATAAATAAAATTTTGACAAAATTTTCTATAGAAATAAAATGTTGACAAGATTTTCTTTAGAAATAAAATTTTGACAAAATTTTCTATAGAAATAAAATTTTGACAAAATTTTCTATAGAAATAAAATTTTGATAAGATTTTCTTTAGAAATAAAATTTTGACAAAATTTTCTATAGAAATAAAATTTTGACAAAATTTTCCATAGAATCCAATGTTGACAAAATTTTTTATAGAAATAAAATTTTGACAAAATTTTCTATAGAAATAACATTTTGACAAAATTTTCTATATAAATAAAATAATTCGTTTTGTTTTGTTATTGCTGGTTTTGTTCTTTAATCATTGTTGTTGTTTTTTTTATTTCAGCTTGAAACCATGCATTGACTAAACTACAAGTGTAGCTTAACCAACAGAGGAAAAGAATGTTTGTCAAATTTATTTGGGCAAAGCCCTATAGACTGCAAGATGGTTGGATGGATGCACGTTTCGGAATTACCACATTCCTCATCAGCATCCTCTACTTGCAGCAAAACTATCAACCAATTATCAGAATAAATTCAGGCAGTTCATTAAACCCAACAATGAACCACACTTGAACTTTCCGAAAAAATGTTTTACATGATAGCCGGCTTATGTCGAAATAAATCCGTACAAACATATCTCTTTTCCTTTGCCACCGTCAAATCATCGATTTGAGTGCAGTTGGCTGGGTTTATTTTAAGCGTGCTTCCTCTTCTTTCATTCGTTTTGTTTTGTTATTGTTGGTTTTGTTCTTTAATCATTGTTGTTGTTTTTTTTTTTTTTTTATTTCAACTGAAAACCATGCATTGACTAAACCAGGGCTGTGGAGTCGAGCCAATTTTGCTCGACTCCGACTCCAGCATTTTTCATCAGCTCGACTCCGACTCCGACTCCGGAGTCGACTCCGGGTAATATAACTAAATCTCATTTTAATACCACTAATTTGTAGTTCTACTGTGGGGGTACCGTAAGTGGATCGATATAAAGTATCGTATTTATTTATGTATGCAAAAAAGGTCTTAATTTCACATTAGATGCCAATTGAACTCTATATTTCAGATATAGGGCAATGTTTAATAAATAAAATAATGATATAAATACCCATCATAATATGAGAAGATACCAACAGTTTATGTATTTGTGGACCAAAATTATTGATACTATCTCTAATCCTTTAAATTTGTTGCGAGCTATATAAAGGTTTATAGTCCAATATGCATGAATTTGAATCTGAATCGATTTACACGAAATTGTATATACTTCTACAAAACCTATGTACTTAAAATTTAATTCTAACGTTATGGGACGTAACACAATTTTAACAAAAAATAAAAATGCAAGGAAAGTCTAAAGTCGGGCGGGCCGATTATAATATACTCTGCACAACTTTGTATTTAGATCTACATATTTAGATTTACAATATTTGGGAAATATTTATAATTGTTTAGACAATTTCGCAAAAATGCATTTATGATTCATTCATTGAAAAATTTGAAAATTTGAGTAATTTCTGCAAGTTTTCGACTTAGCAGTGAGCATACAATTTTGGAAAAATTTTTGTCTAGTAAATAAAATTTTACAAAATTTTCTACAGAAACAAAATTTTGACTAAATTTTCTATAGAAATAAAATTTTGGCAAAATTTTTTATAGAAATCAAATTTTGACCAAATATATAGAAATAAAATTTTGAATAAAATTTTTATAGAAATAAAATTTGGCAAAAATTTTTATAGAAAAAAAAACAATTGAAAAAGTTATCAATAGAAATACAATTAAAAAAATGTGTAGCAAACAAAATTTTGCAAAGTTTTCTATAGAAATAAAATTTTGCAAAATAACATTTTCTATAGAAACAAAATTTTGACTAAATTTTCTATAGAAATAAAATTTTGACTAAATTTTATATAGAAAAAATATTTCTATAGTAATAACATTTCGAATACATTTTTTATAGCAGTGAGCATCAGTAAGAAAAAAATGTTTGAGAAAATTTGCTATAGAAATAAAATTTGACAATTTTTTCTTATAGAAATAAAATTTTGAAAAAATTATCAATAAAAATACAATTTTGGAAAAATTTTTGTGTAGTAAATAAAATTTTGCAAAATATTCTACAGAAACAAAATTTTGACTAAATTTTCTATAGAAATTAAATTTTGACTAAATTTTCTAATAAATAAATGTATTACTATAAAATTTTGGCAAAATTTTCTATTGAAATAAAATTTTCTAATAAAAAATCTATTACTATAAAATTTTGGCAAAATTTTCTATAGAAATAAAATTTTGACTTAAATTTTTATAGAAATAAAATATCAATAGAAATAAAATTTAAAAAAAAAATTTGTGTAACAAACAAGCTTTTTCAAAATTTTCTATAGAAATAAAATTTTGCAAAATATTCTATAGAAACAAAATTTGGACTCAATTTTCTATAGAAATAAAATTTTGACTAAATTTTCTATAGAAAAAAAATATTTCTATAGTAATAAAATTTTGAATAAATTTTTTATAGAAATAAAATGTTGACAAAACTTTTTATAGAAATAACATTTTGACAAAATTTTCTATAAAAAAACAACTTTGAAAAAATTTTCTGTCAATATTCCACATGTGTATATGGCCTTAAAATAAAATTAAAAAAAAAAATAATTTAAAATAAATATAGCCGTAATTGGAAGTTGATTTTCATTTACAATCATGCTGTACATTGATAGAATGAATAACGAAATGGAAACTAATTTGCGTAAAAACTTGCTTAGTTACAAAAATGTGAAGTGTTTTAAAAAATTTGGTTTAGCCGGAGTCGGAGTCGAGCAAAATTTTTACGACTCCGACTCCGACTCCAGCAAAATCTTCAGACTCCGACTCCAAGACTCCGACTCCGACTCCGCCTCCACAGCCCTGGACTAAACTACAAGTGTAGCTTAACCAACGGTGGCAAAGGAAAAGAGATATGTTTGTACAGATTTATTTCGGCATAAGCCGCCTATAATGTAAAACCTTTTTTCGGAAGGTTCAACTGTGGTTCATTGTTGGGTTTAATGAACTGCCTGAATTTATTCTGATAATTGGTTGATAGTTTTGCTGCAAGAAGAGGATGCTGATGAGGAATGTGGTAATTCCGAAACGTGCGTCCATCCAACCATCTTGCAGTCTATAGGGCTTTGCCCAAATAAATTTGACAAACATTCTTTTCCTCTGTTAGTTAAGCTACACTTGTAGTTTAGTCAATGCATGGTTTTAAGCTGAAATCAAAAAACAACAACAATGATTAAATAAAATTATGACAAAATTTTCAATATAAATAAAAGTTTGACAACATTTTCTATAGAAATAAAATTTTGACACAATTTTCTATAGAAATAAAATGTTGACAAAATGTTCTATAGAAATAAAATTTTGACAAAATTTTCTTTAGAAATAAAATTTTGACAAGATTTTCTATGGAAATAAAATTTGGACAAAATTTTCTATAGATATAAAATTTTGACAAATTTTCTATAGAAATAAAATTTGGACAAAATTTTCTATAGAAATAAAATTTTGACAAAATTTTCTATAGAAATAAAATTTTGACAAAATTTTCTATAGAAATAAAATTTTTACAAAATTTTCTATAGAAATAAAATTTTGACAAAATTTTCTATAGAAATATAATTTAGACAAAATTTTTCTATAGAAATAAAATTTTGACAACATTTCGGTAGAAATAAAATTTTGACAAAATTTTCTATAGAAATAAATTTTTGACAAAATTTTCTATAGAAATAAAATTTTGACAAAATTTTCTGTAGAAATAAAATTTTGACAAAATTTTCTATAGAAATAAAATTTTTCTATAGAAATACATTTTGAACAAAATTCTATAGAAATAAAATTTTAAACAAAAACTATAGGCAGAACATTTTGAAAAAAAAAGTTCCATAAATATAAATTTTTTTATAGAAATAAAATTTTTACAAAATTTTCTATAAAATAAAATTTTGACAAAATTTTCTATAGAAATAAAATTTTGACGAAATTTTCTATACAAATAAGATTTTGATAAAATTTTCTATAGAAATAAAATTTTAACAAAAATTTCTATATAATCAAAATATTCAAAGATAAAATCTATAGAAATAAAATTAAAAAAAAAAAATCTGTAGAAATAATATTTAAAAAAAAAACTGTAGGCATAAAATTTTGAAAAAAAGTTCCAATTTTGACAAAATTTTCTATAGAAATAAAGTTTTAACAAAATTTTCTAAAGAAATAAAATTGGGACAAATTTTTCTATAAAAATAAAAACTTGTAAAATTTTCTCCAAATTTTGGTAGAAAATTTTTTTTGACTCGAGTGGCAATCGTGCTTGCAATTCTACCTACAATAGACCTTGATATAAAAATGCTTTCTTATTTTTAACCACATTGCTGTTCTTTTCTTTCCAATATCAACACTTATGGTCTTTTGGCCAAAGTTTTTCCAAATACAGGCTGAAAATTAATTCTCTATGACTGTTGTTAGTTTGGGGATTAGTCTCCGAGCTGTGAGCTCAATGTCAGTTCAACAGGATCCTTTGACTGCTGTAGTTATCCTGGTGGTGGGGATGGTTACTGCCTAACAAGGTCTATTTAATTCCTATTAACACAAATGAGGAATTACTTTCTGGGGAAGAGTTAAAAAGCTTTTAATGTGATTGTAGTCTCTGCTACATCCAGATGCTAACGTGAGTACAGGAGCCCCCATATGGTTAAGAATGCCTACAAAATTAAAGAACTTTGGTATGGGCTAATGGATAGTGGCAATGAACTAAAGCGATTACCGTAGACAATAGCAAAGCAGAACACTTAAGAAGATTAGTAATCGAATAGCTAGAGGCAGTTTATCTTAAGACTATCTAGAGAAACGTGAGCGAAAAAATACTGTGTTTTCAAATTCAGATAGTTTTTTTTCATACAAAAGAAACGAATTTATTTTTTATGCCCCCCACCATAAAATGGTGTTGGGGGGTATAATAAGTTTGCCATTCCGTTAGTAATACAACGAAATGTCGATTTTCAACTATATAAAGATATTCTAAGACGATATAACTCTGTCCGTGTGGCCATATGTCTGTGTGTTGTAATCACGATACAGCCTTCACAAATTCGTTTTTTTTATCTGCATGCAGGTCAAGTTCGAAGATGGGCAATATCCGTACCCCGGTTTGACTTTTTGAGCTTTAAGATACCATAGTTTTTATGTGATTTGTCTGAAATAGGAAGTGCAGAGGTACTTTTTTGTCTCCAAGCAGGAAAAGTTCGAAGATGGGCTACATCGGTCCTTGTTTCGAAATAGCCCCATATAAACTTACCCCCCGATTTGACTGATTGTGGGCATAGAAAGCACAATTTTCAACCAATTGGGTTGAAAATTTCAAAGCAGAGATACTTTAGGTTTATAAAGAGCTGTGCCAAATTTGTTAAATTTCGGCCTATGTTTTCCATGTTTCCCGATTTGACTTCTGAGGGCATGGAAGCCCAAGTTTCATCCGATTTGCTAGAAATCTGAAATCTAGAGATACTTTATGTGATTTAAGAGCTGTGCTAAGTTTGATACACATCGTTCCATGTTTAGTTACCGTAGTGCAATGGTTAGCATACCCGCCTTGCATACACAAGGTCGTGGGTTCGATTCCTGCTTCGATCGAACATCAAAAAGTTTCCCACCTCAGTAATGCTGGTGACATTTCTGAGGGTTTCAAAGCTTCTCGAAGTGGTTTCACTGCAATGTGGAACGCCGTTCGGACTCGGCTATAAAAAGGAGGTCCCTTGTCATTGCGCTTAACATGGAATCGGGCAGCACTCAGTGATAAGAGTGAAGTTCACCAATGTGGTATCACAATGGACTGAATAGTCTAAGTGAGCCTGATACATCGGACTGCCACCTAACCTAACCTAACCTACATAAACCGATCCCCAGATTTGACCTCCGGAGCCTCTTGGAGAAGCAAAATTCATCCGATCCGGTTGAAACTTGTACGTGGTGTTAGTATATGGTCTCTAACAACCATGCAAAAAATTGGTCCATATCGGTTCATAATTATGTATAGCCTCCACATAAACCGATCCCCAGATTTTACCTCCTGATTGACCTTTTGAAGGAGCAAAATTCATCCGATCCGGTTGAAAATTTGGTACATTTCTATGGTACCAAATGACAAAATTGGTCCGTATCGACCTATATTATATATAGCCTCCATAAAAAACGATCCCCAATCACACAAAAATCACGATTGTCACTCGAGCCAAAACTAATCTACCAAAATTTTATTGTCATAGAAAATTTTGTCAAAATTATATATTTCTATAGAAAATTTTGTCAAAATTTTATATTTCTATAGAAAATTTTGTCAAAATTTTATTTCTATAGAAAAAAATTGTTATTGTAATTATTTGAAATGTCTTCAATTACAGAAATGATAGTATCAATTAAAAAATTAATTGATTCAATTAAAAAAATAATTGAAAGTCAATTAAAAAATTAATTGAAAGTCAATTAAAAAATTAATTGATCCAATTAAAAAAATAATTGATACTATTAATTTTTGTGATTGATTTTTATTTCAATTAAAAAATTTGTTGAATGAATTAAATTTTTAATTGACTATTTTTTATAACTCAATTAAAATTTTAATTGATCGGCCCAAATAGGACGATCTCCCGATGTTACCGACACAGATCCAGTCAAAATTGATCTCGATGTGTGAGACGGAATAAAACTGTTTTTCCAAAATATCCAAAGTTTAGAAGCCCATGATCATGATGTAGCCATAGACCAAAATATTATGAAATCAGAGGAGAACTTTGAAATACCTAATTTCACTCTGCTTTCACTACTAGATACACCTCGCAATATTCAAAAGTCGATGAATACGTCAAAATGAAAGGCTAATTGAATCGGAAGCAATTTTGGAAAAGGAATGGAGCAACGGTGATCATACCTTTCAGTACACTGTGTTAAAATTTAAAGAATCATACAATATGATAGTTTATAGAAGTCCTTCATACGCTGAACCAATTTTTCGGTCTGTGATGTCTCAAGCCATAGATGATTTAAAAGATAATATAATAGGATCATCCGAACTTTTTATTCTTGGTGATTTCAACATCTGCAGAAAAGGAGCCAGTATCCTGATTGAAAGACAACTACTAACGAAGGGATTTAACTCACTCCTACACCGAAAAAATAATTACGTAATATTAAAGATTACGCAGCCTACATTTTAGGATGCGCAATTTAAAATTACTGAAGACAAATTTCTTTCTTTAAAATAATAAAATTTTAATTTTAAGCTTTCAATATTTCAAAAATTGGAAATTTGCTTCCTTCGATTAAAGTCGTATATTATTGAACTAAGGCCAATTTTCCTTAAAGTATAGAAACATACTTTTTTTATTTAAAGAAATCGTCCTTAAATTAACTGAAATATTGAATCTTTTAATTTAAGATAAAAACGCTTCAAATATAGGCTAAGACTTATTTTGCATCTTTGGTTTAAAGTTTTTTTTTTGAAATATGAAAACATTTTGTACGTTGATGTATCCGTTATAATTTGGATTTTTAAAGTGTCATTTGTTTATATATGAATATATTATATTTATGAATATACCGCGAGAAGTGAATGAAAATTCGATAAATCTCTATCTTACACTCAAAAAAAAAAGTGAACCCTCTATTTCACTAACGCCAAGTTATCTTTATTTTAGTTCATAGAATAATTTTTTCTGTACGTTAGTTAAATGAACTAAAAAACGGGAAAAATTATATACAATTACAGCATAAAGATTTACTAAATTCGTTCTTCTCACAAAATAGTTTATTATTTCCGTTGTTTTTTTATTTTCAGCTTAAAACCATACATTGACTAAACTACAAGTGTAGCTTAACCAACAGAGGAAAAGAATGTTTGTCAAATTTATTTGGGCAAAGCCCTATAGACTGCAAGATGGTTGGATGGACGCACGTTTCGGAATTACCACATTCCTCATCAGCATCTTCTACTTGCAGCAAAACTATCAACCAATTATCAGAATAAATTCAGGCAGTTCATTAAACCCAACAATGAACCACACTTGAACCTTCCGAAAAAAGGTTTTGTATGATAGCCGGCTTATGCCGAAATAAATTCGAAACAAACATATCTCTATTCCTATTCCACTGACAAATCATCGATTTGAGGGCATTTGGCTGGGTTTATTTTTGAGCGTGCTTCCTCTTCTTTTTTCATTTGTTTTGTTTTGTTATTGTTGGTTTTGTTCTCTAAGCATTGTTGTTGTTTTTTTATTTTCAGCTTAAAACCATACATTGACTAAACTACAAGTGTAGCTTAACCAACAGAGGAAAAGAATGTTTGTCAAATTTATTTGGGCAAAGCCCTATAGTTTATTATTTCCTTAAATTTGTAAATTTTGCTACATATGCGCCTATCTTGAACTTCGTATGGCACTAAAGACATTTTTGCAATTTCGAACTCCAATTTTTTCCGTCAAATTACGAAATTTTCTTTAACAAGTCAAAAAAATTATTTATGTCTAAAAAATTTTCTTGAATTTGTCGAAAAATATTTACTTATTTTTGTGATATCGGTGTGGTGTCAGCGGTTGTAATAATGTTTAGCTAAAATTTTCTAAAAATTATCTAAATTTTCTAAAATGAGCCAAAATTTTTCTTGCTGATACGTTCACTGTTTTTTACACCCTCCACCATAGGATTTTATTAACTTTGTCATTCCGTTTGTAACACATCGAAATATTGATCTAAGTCCCCATAAAGTATATATATTATGGGTCGTGGTGAAATTCTGAGTCGATCTAAGCATGTCCGTCCATCCGTCCGCCTGTTGAAATCACGCTAACTTCCGAACGAAACAAGCTATCGACTTGAAACTTGGCAAAAGTAGTTGTTATTGATGTAGGTCGGATGGTATTGCAAATGGGCCATATCGGTCCACTTTTACGTATAGCCCCCATATAAACAGATCCCCAAATTTGGCTTGCGGAGCCTCAAAGAGAAGCAAATTTCATCCGATCCTGCTGAAATTTGGTACATGGTGTTGGTATATGGTCTCTAACATCCTTGCAAAAATTGGTCCACATCGGTTCACAATTATATATAGCCCCCATATAGACCGATACCCATATTTGGTTTGTCTCTAACAACAGTGCCAGAATTGGTCCATATCGGTCCATAATTATATATAGCCCCCATATAAACCGTTCTCCAGAATTGACCTCCGGAGCGTCTTGGAGGAGCAAAGTTCATCCGATCCGGTTCGAATTTGGAACGTGGTGTTAGTATATGGTTTCTGACAACCGTGCCAGAATTGGCCCATATCGGTCCATAATTATATATAGCCCCCATATAAACCGATCCCCAGATTTGGCTTGCGGAGCCTCTAAGAGGAGCAAATTTCATCCGATCCGGTTGAAATTTGGAACATGGTGTTAGTATATGGTCTCTAACAACCGTGCCAGGATTGGTCCACATCGGTTCACAATTATATATAGCCCCCATATAGACCGATACCCAGATTTTGTTTGTCTCTAACAACAGTGCCAGAATTGGTCCATATCGGTCCATAATTATATATAGCCCCCATATAAACCGATCCCCAGATTTGGTTTGCGGAGCCTCTAAGAGAAGCAAGTTTCATCCGATCCTGCTGAAATTTGGTACATGGTGTTGGTATATGGTCTCTAATATCCATGCAAAAATTGGTCCACATCGATTCACAATTATATATAGCCCCCATATAAACCGATCCCCAGATTTGGCTTGCGGAGCCTCTAAGAGGAGCAAATTTCATCCGATCCGGTTGAAATTTGGAACATGGTGTTAGTATATGGTCTCTAACAACCGTGCCAGAATTGGTCCATATCGGTCCATAATTATATATAGCCCCCATATAAACCGTTCTCCAGAATTGATCTCCGGAGCGTCTTGGAGGAGCAAAGTTCATCCGATCCGGTTCGAATTTGGAACGTGATGTTAGGTTAGGTGGCAGCCCGATGTATCAGGCGCACTTCGACTATTCAGTCCATTGTGATACCACATTGGTGAACTTCTCTCTTATCACTGAGTGCTGCCCGATTCTATGTTAAACTCAATGACAAGGGACCTCCTTTTTATAGCCAAGTCCGAACGTCGTTCCACATTGCAGTGAAACCACTTAGAGAAGCTTTGAAACCCTCAGAAACGTCACCAGCATTACTGAGGTGGGATAATCCACCACTGAAAAACTTTTTGGTGTTCCGTCGAAGCAGGAATCGAACCCACGACCTTGTGTATGCAAGGCGGGCATGCTAACCATTGCACCACGTTGGCTCCCGTGGTGTTAGTATATGGCCGTTAACAACCATACCAAAATTGGTCCATATCGGTCTATAGTTATATAGCCGATCCCCAGTCACTAAAAAATTTGTCCATATCGGTTCATAATCATGGTTGCCACTCGACCAAAAATAATCTACCAAAATTTTATTTCTATAGAAAATTTTGTCAAAATTTTATTTCTGTAGAAAATTTTGTCAAATTTTTATTTCTATAGAAAATTTTGTTAAAATTTCATTTCTATAGCAAATTTTGTCAAAACTTTACTTCTACAGAAAATTTTGTCAACAATTTATTTCTATAGAATATTTTCTCAAAATTTTATTTCTATAGAAAATTTTCTCAAAATTTTATTTTTGTAAAAACATTTCTCTACATTTTATTTCTATGGAAAATTTTTTCAAAATTCTATTTCTATAGAAAATGTTGTCAAAATTTTATTTCTATAAAAAATTTGTTAAAATTTTATTTCCACAGAAAATTTTGTCAAAATTTTATTATTAAATTGTTTATATTGAAAATTTTGTCAAACTGAATTATATACGTATTTAATCGGTCTTTTTTAATTTAATATATACCACGTATGAACTTACT
Source organism: Haematobia irritans (assembly GCF_050003625.1). Taxonomy (NCBI): domain Eukaryota; kingdom Metazoa; phylum Arthropoda; class Insecta; order Diptera; family Muscidae; genus Haematobia; species Haematobia irritans. Next base: position 88,892,020 of record NC_134401.1, on the reverse strand, counting down.
TGCAATTTAGAAGACGGTGTTAGGAGGTTTTAAGATACCTTGCCATCGGCAAGCGTTACCGCAACTCAAGTAATTCGATTGTGAATGGCAGTGTTTAGAAGAAGTTTCTACGCTATCCACACGGATGAAAAAGACTGTTTTTCATATGTTTGGCTATAAACATTATATGTTTGGAACACAAATTTTTAAACACAATATTTTTGAGTGCAAGCATATAATGTTCATAAACTAGCATAACATGTTTGGGACATATATGTTAATATGTTAGAACATATTATGTTTGGGACATAAAATGTTTGTAAATATAATATGCTTGGATGCAAACATATACTAATTTAGAAATAGCCTTTAAAAATATATGTGTTTAGTAGCTTGGAGCGCTATTTAACAGGGAGCGATATTGAATTAAGTTGGTGGTTGTTGCTTGTTATTACAAAATTAACATTTTATTTTTCCTTGGGCAGTTGATCAGCTACTTCTTTGATCCTTACAAACTGTGTGGTCTGCTGCTCGAATCCCCATCCGGCAAAAGGTAAAATTAAAATAAAAAAATCATACAATTGAATAATTTCTTCTACAATGTTTGTATTACAGAAAAAGGTGCTAAGAACTAAAAAATCTCGTGGAAGTGAGAAAGATGTGGGGGAATATACAATTGGGCAGAAACAAAATTTTGAGAATTCAGGTCGAAAACCTATGTTGTTAGCACCTATATTACCTGTTTATTTTCATAATTCATTATGATTGTAAATATATAAATAAATAAAAAAAAATTTGAGCACAATATTGTTTGGGAGAATTTTTTTTAAGCATATAATATTTTTGGGTGCAAAATGCTTCCAAACATATTATATGTTCACATAATAACATATTGTTTTTTGGAAGACAACATTATTGAATTTGGATGCAAAAATACAAAATGTTTGGAACTTAGACTACCCAAACATATATTGTTTAGACCAATATGCTTTCAAACATATTATATATTGGAAGAGATCAAACATATAAATGTTTGGGCAATACCCAAAAATATATATGCTTGAAGCAAAATATGTTTGGGAGTATATGTTACAGAAGCGATTTTTTGTGAGCGTGCATGGTGGAGGGTACATAAGCTTCGGCCTGGCCGTATATACTTGTTAAGTCTACTTTTAATTTTATTGATCCTGGATGTAAAGCAACATAGGTCGCTAAAAAGTTCTTTATTGTAAAGGAGCCACATCTTTGGCTCGGAATCAATACCAAAAAGCCTTAAGGATAGTTAAAAACCTTTTGATCCAAGTAAACTTGTTTTGAGTGTAGATCAAATTGCTAGCACAACAAAACATGCAACTAATAGTACCAACAAGCAAAATGGGCAATGAAATGTTATTTATCATTTTTACCATGCGGTATTTTTATAGAATTATAAGAATGATGGTGTTCAAATAATTTTCAATATTAATATAAATAAATATAAAATACAGAATTTTGCAAAAATATATGAGTATATACAAACACAAATCGAGGAATTTTTCAATAATAAATAACTCAATGTTAATAGAAATTCTCTTCATTTCCATGGTGGTGGATATTTAAGCCGAACTTAACTCTGATCATACTTGGTACAAAATAAATTCAGTAAACATATATATATTTAAATATCTTCACTTGACTGATAATTTCGAAACCATAAAAGCATAAATAAAGCAGCAAGTTTGGAATCCATTATATTATAATATAAATTAAACTATTCCCAGTCATAGTTTCACTCTCATATGTCCCCATGGTCGCTATATATTTCAATTTAAATTTCACAATAATGCAATACCTTGTTGTTGTTTGTCATAATATTTCATTTAAAATGTGCACTTTAAAATATGTGTCCAATGGACAACGATGTATATGTCCTTTGTGCATGTACAAAATGTAAACATTAAAGTTAATTGTGTTATGACATTAAAGCCATTAAATGAGAATGAAAATAACTTAATTCGATTTCCATCACAAATGGACCATTCTCGTTCTGCATTCTATGCTAGGAATAAAAACAAGAGAATTCTTGGGCAATGTTGCCTAATTGACACAAACAACACATTGGCATATTTCCAAAGAGCGAATGAGTAACAGAGTGAGAGATAGAGAGGGAGAGAGATTATCAAATATATGTCAGATACACGTATACACGTGTACATATTTACCGAAGGATTTGCACTGCATTAATATCCACACACACACACTCCCACTCACCTCAAGGCCCCCTTTCACACAAATTAAAACACAAACGCACAAAATTGGCTTATACACCAAATGAACTTTGGCCAACATGATTTTGTGTACCCATGTGAGAATGTGTGCCCTTATATATAGGCCTGAAAGGTTGACAATCATTTGCTTTGTACCAATATGACAATGTCTGTATACATTAGGATATACAGTGGTGGCCATATAATTAGGGACATTTTCAAAAACTGTACTAATAAATATTTATTTGCAGTTTTTCTTCATGTATGGTAATTTTTAAGGTCAATGTGTCAAGAAACGGAATCTTATAACTGTTCTTTGTTATTCTCAATAATGACACATCTCTCATTGTTACGCAAACTGATAAAAAATGTCTTTTACTGAAGCTGTCGTAATTTGAGTGTGTGTTAAATTGGTCACATAATTAAGGACAAAGAATATTTCACTTTGTTTTCAGAGAAAACTTTGCAAAAAAAAGGCTTTAAATAAAACAAGTATATACGTCCGTAAGTTCGGCCAGTCCGAATCTTATGTTCCCTCCACCTTGGATTGCGTAGAAACTTCTACGAAAGACTGTCATTCACAATCGAATTACTTAGGTTGTGGTATCTTGAAACTTCTTAACATCGTTTTCTAAATTGTGAGTTAGTCCATACGTGGTATATATTAGAAAAAAAAAGTTATGTATAGTTAAGTCTACAAATAATTACGAATCGATATGGGCTTTTTGCACGGTACGTAGAGAGCCAGAATTGAAATACGGGGGTTGCTTATATGGGGGCTATATAGAATTATGCACTTGATATGGACTAATTTTTGTGTCATTGGGGATCGATTTATCTGAGGGCTATATATAACTATAGACCGTTATGGACCTAGTTAGGCATAGTTGTTAACGGCCATATAATACTAGCACAATGTACCAAATTTCAAATCACTCGGATGAAATTTGCTCCTCCAAGAGGCTCTAAAACCAAATTTCGGGATGGGTTTATATGGGGGCTATATATGATTATGGACTGATATGGACCACTTTTGGCATGGTTGTTAAATATCATATACTACCACCACGTACCAAATTTCAGCCAGATCGGATGAATTTTGCTTCTCCAAAAGGCACCGGAGGTCAAATCTGGAGATCGGTTTATATGAGAGCTATATATAACTATGGACTGATATGAACCAATTCCTGCATGGTTGTTGAATACCATATACTAACATCACGTACCAAATTTCAACCGAATCGGATGAATTTTGCTCTTCCAAGGGGCTCCGGAGGTCAAATCTGGGTATCGGTTTATATGGGGGCTATATATAATTATTGACCGATTTCGACCAATTTTTGCATGGATATTTGAGACCATATACTAACACCACGTACCAAATTTCAACTGCATCAGATGAATTATGGTCTTCCAAGAGGCTCCGGAGGTCAAATCTGGCGATCGGTTTATATGGAGCTATATATAATTATGCACCGATGTGGACCAATTTTTGCATGGTCATTAGAGACCATATACTAACACCATGTACCAAATTTCAGCCGGATCGGATGAAATTTGCTTCTCTTAGAGGCCTCGAAAACCAAATTTGGGGATCCGTTTATATGGGGCTTATACGTAAAAGTGGACCGATATGGCCCATTTGCAATACTATCAATAACAACTACTTGTGCCAAGTTTCAAGTCGATAGCTTGTTTCGTTCGGAAGTTAGCGTGAGTTCAACAGACGGACGGACGGACGGACATGCTCAGATCGACTCAGAATTTCATCACGACCCAGAATATTTTATGGGGTCTTAGAGCAATATTTCGATGTGTTACAAACGGAATGACAAAGTTAATATACCCCCCATCCTATGGTGGAGGGTATAAAAATATGATAACATCGTGGTACAGTAAATATAAAATTGTACATTATTATTTTGGAAACGGGTCGCAATATGAGCTGCACTCCGGAATTACGCAAACTTATAAATACGTTCGCGAAAAGAAAACAATTCGTGAATGAGTTGAAATGTTTCAAAACGAAGGTGCACAATGCTATTGTACATTATAGGAATAATGGGACTGTTGAAAATATTGAAAGCGCACCCAGACCAAGAAAAACAACAAGTGCTGATGATCGCATAATCTGCCATGTGAGAAACGCTAACCCTTTTCTAACCCAGATTCATAAGCAAGTCATACCTCAAATTATTAATGAAATATACACTCGCACTGTAAGACCAGGTCTACTTGAGGGCTGTATCGCTAAAAGAAAACAACACGTTTCAGCCAAAAATTAGAAAACGCGTATAAATTTTCCAAAAGAGTATGTAGAGAAACCCTTTGAGTTTTTGAAAAACATTCTTTGGAAATATGAAATATGTTCGAAGCCCTCCCAATAAGGAAACTTGACCCACGTTATAAACTAAAGACTATAAAACATGGTGGTGAGAATATGATGGTTTGGGCGGCATTTTTATGGTTTGGAATAGGTCTAATCCGTCGAATAACCGAGAAAATGGACCACTTTTTATATAAAGATATTTTGACGAATTCAAGGAAGTTTTTTGCTGACGAACATAGGCCAAGCACATTCATTTTTATGCAGGATAATGATCCAAAGCATAAAGTGTAAAAACCTGGTTTTCCGATCAAAACAGTAACGTTTTAGACTGGTCTGCTCAAAGCCCAGATATAAATCCAATAGAAAATCTGTGGGCTGATGTAGAGAGGTCATTGGAGCAGAAAACAAACAAAAATGGTGATGAATTACTTGATAATGTTAAAAATATATGTCACAATTTCTCAGTAGAAAGATGCCAACGTCTGGTTGAGAGTATTCCTCGGAGGTGCAGAGCTGTGATTGCGTCAAAAGCTTATCCGGCACAATATTAAGTATAAACATACATTAGAAGTGAAATAGTCATGTTATATACTTAATGAAGTTTTTTTTTATTAATTTTAACAAAAAATACAACGTGTGCTTAATTAGTTGTCCAACCAAAAAAAACCATAAAATATTTGAATTTAAGTATTTAAGTTAATATGAATAAAATATTTGTTTATTTTTTCTAACACTAAAACGCGCTCAGAAGTATAGCATACATTTCTGAATCTCAAAAAAAAAAAGGTTTTTATTATACAGACCGCAAAAAATCCTTGAAACTTTTTGCTAAAAATTGTGTCCCTAATTATATGACCACCACTGTATGAAGAAAATATTGTGATCTTAATCAAGTTTATATAAATGGTGATTTTTTTTATTATCTAGATCTTAAAAAATCCGTGAAACTTTTTGTTAAAAATTGTGTCCCTAATTATATGTTCACAACTGTATCAAGAAAATATTTTGACCTTAATTTAGTTTATATAAATGGTTGTTTTTTTAGCTATAGGAAAATGATGAATGACTTTTCACATCTTAAATAAAGTGGTATTTTTAACTTCGTAGTCGATAAAAATAGATTGATATTTTTATACCCTCCACCATAGGAGGGAGGGTATATTAACTTTTTCTTTCCGTTTGTAACACATCGAAATATTGCTCTCACACCCCATAAAGTATATATATATTCTTGGTCGTGGTGAAATTCTGAGTCGTCCGTCCGTCTGTTAAAATCACGCTAACTTCCGACCGAAACAAGCTATCGACTTGAAACTTGACACAAGTTGTTGTTATTTATGTAGGTCGGATGGTATTGCAAATGGGCCATATCGGATCACTTTTATGTATAGCCCTATATAAACGGACCCCCAGATTTGGCTTGCGAAGCCTCTAAGAGAAGCATATTTCATCAGATCCGGCTGAAATTTGGTACATGGTGTTAGTATATGGTCTCTAATAACCATGCTAGAATTGGTCCTTATCGGTCCATAATTATATATAGCCCTTACATAAACCGGACTCGGCTACAAAAAGGAGGTCCCTTGTCATTGAGCTTAACATGGAATCGGGCAGCACTCAGTGATAAGAGAGAAGTTCACCAATGTGGTATCACAATGGACTGAATAGTCTAAGTGAGCCTGATACATCGGGCTGCCACCTAACCTAACCTAACCTACATAAACCGATCCCCAGATTTGACCTCCGGAGCCTCTTGGAGAAGCAAAATTCATCCGATCCGGTTGAAACTTGTAGGTGGTGTTAGTATATGGTCTCTAACAACCATGCAAAAAATTGGTCCATATCGGTTCATAATTATATATAGCCTCCACATAAACCGATCCCCAGATTTTACCTCCTGATTGACCTTTTGAAGGAGCAAAATTCATCCGATCCGGTTGAAAATTTGGTACATTTCTATGGTACCAAATGCCAAAATTGGTCCGTATCGACCTATATTATATATAGCCTCCATAAAAAACGATCCCCAATCACACAAAAATCACGATTGTCACTCGAGCCAAAACTAATCTACCAAAATTTTATTGTCATAGAAAATTTTGTCAAAATTATATATTTCTATAGAAAATTTTGTCAAAATTTTATATTTCTATAGAAAATTTTGTCAAAATTTTATTTCTATAGAAAAAAATTTTTATTGTAATTATTTGAAATGTCTTCAATTACAGAAATGATAGTATCAATTAAAAAATTAATTGATGCAATTAAAAAAATAATTGAAAGTCAATTAAAAAATTAATTGAAAGTCAATTAAAAAATTAATTGTTCCAATTAAAAAAATAATTGATACTATTAATTTTTGTGATTGATTTTTATTTCAATTAAAAAGTTTGTTGAATGAATTAAATTTTTAATTGACTATTTTTTATAACTCAATTAAAATTTTAATTGAAAAAATGTTCGTTAAATTTTTTCTGTGTGGCTCTATAATTACCGCACAAAAGTTCATATCGGTTCGTAATTATTTCTTCCCTATAGATAGCGGTCAAGAACTGAATATATACGTATTTAATCGACCATTCTTTTGTTTACTATATATCCCGCCTGAACTAACTTACAATTTAGAAGATGATGTTAAGAAGATTTCAGATGCTTTGCTATCGGCCGCAACCCAAGTAATTTAATTGTGCATGACCGTCTTTAGTAGAAGTTTCTACGCAATCCATGGTGGAGGGTAAATAATATTCGGCCTGGCCGAACTTACGGCCGTATATACTTGTTTTAGATTTATACATTTATTTTTTTATGCCCTCCACCGGGGGCATATATATATATATATAATTTATGGGGTCTGTGAGCAATGTTTCGATGTGTTATGGAAACGGAATGACAAATCTTATATAGACACACCCCCCCTTTTTTTCGATTTAAGTAATACTTCTTATGTCACTTTTTTTAAGAAGCGTACTACATTTAATTTGGGAATGAGACTTTTTGTGCAACGATGCTAATCCCAATTAGCGCAACCAGCCAATAAAGGGTGATACGGTCAAAATTTGGTCAAAGGAAAACGCGTGTAAATCGGTGAAATCGTTTATTTAAAAAATCAAATTAAATTTCTTTTTCAAGTTCAATTAGTAAGGTTAGGCTTTCACTTTTCCAAATCCGAATGGCCGGGCCTCACGCTTGACACCTGCCATCAGATTTTGGACAGCCACCTTGTCCACCTTCTTCGCCGCAGAAAGCCAGTTTGCCTTGAACTGCTGCTCGTCCTTAGCAGTTTTTATACCCACCACCATAAAATGGTGACGGGGGTATAATAAGTTTGTCATTCCGTTTGTAACACATCGAAATATCGATTTCCGACTATATAAAGTATATATATTCTTGATCAGGGAGAAATTCTAAGACGATATAAGCATGTCCGTCTGTCTGTCTGTCTGTCTGTCTGTTGTAATCACGCTACAGCCTTCAATAATGGCGCTATCGTCCCGAAATTTGGCACAGATTCGTTTTTTGTTTGCAGGCAGGTCAAGTTCGAAGATGGGCTATATCGGTCCAAGTTTTGATATAGTCCCCATATAAACCGACCTCCCGATTTTGGGTCTTGGGCCTATAAAAACCGTAGTTTTTATCAGATTTGCCTGAAATTGGAAATCTAGAGGTATTTTGGGACCATAAAGAGGTGTGTCGAAAATGGTCCGTATCGGTCCATGTTTTAGTATAGCCCCCATATAGACCGATCTCCCGATTTTGCTTCTTAGGCGTCTAGAAACAGTATTTTCTATCCGATTTGTCTGAAATTGAAAATCTAGAGGTATTTTAGGACCATAAGGAGGTGTGTCGAAAATCGTTCGTATCGGTGCATGTTTTGGTATAGCCCCCATATAGACCGATCTCCCGATTTTGCTTCTTACGCGTCTAGAAACAGTATTTTCTATCCGATTTGTATAAAATTGAAAATCTAAAGGTATTTTGGGACCATAAAGAGCTGTGTCGAAAATGGTCCGCATCGGTCCATGTTTTGATATAGCCCCCCATATAAACCAACCTCCCGATTTGGAGTCTTGGGCCTATAAAAACCGTAGTTTTTATCCACTTTGCCTGAAATTGGAAATATAAAGGTATTTGAGGACCATAAAAAGGCGTGCCGAAAATGGTGCTCATCGGTCCATGTTTTGATATAGCCCCCATAGAGACTGATTTCCCGATTGTGCTTCTTGGGCTTCTAGAAACTATATTTACCATCCGCTTTGCCTGAAATTCTTGAACTATAATAAACTGTATTTATTACATGATTTGCCTGAAATTCGAAATCTAGAGGTATTTTTAGATTACAAATAAGAGTGCCGAAATTGAGGTATATCGGTCCATATTTTGGTATAACCCCCATATAGACTGATCTCTCGATTTTTACTTCTTGGACGTCTAGAGACTATATAGTCTGGCCGATTTGTTTGAAATTGAAAATCTGGAGATATTTTAAGATCACAAATATGTGAGTAGCAAATGGTGCCTATCGGTCCATGTTTTGGTATAGCCCCCATATACACCGATCTCCCGGCTTTATTTCTTGGGCTTCTAGAATCCGTAGGTTTTATCCGATTTGCTGGAAATTAGTAATCTATAATAAAATTTTAGACAAACGAAATTTCTTTTTCTTATTAAGTGTTTTCGTTTATTCAACGATTATCTCTAAAATTTGTGTCAAAAGAAAACTTTGCTTGTCTAAAATTACGTTTCTCAAAAAAGAATACATTTCTTTCAGGGTATAGCAGAAGCACTGATCATGAAAATTACTTCAAACTGAAAGTAAAAGTTCCAGATTCTACTCATCGTATTTAAATAAATGCGGAAAAATCTACAGATTTAAGATTTTAAATCCAGGCGTAATTTCAACATATACACGATATGTTTATATTTTCTCTAAAACTCTAACAAAATTGGTTCTCATAAATCCAGAATCTTATCTGGTCTTCATAGGTAGAATCTTTAAAGTTTGTCTTCGGGAGCTGACTCGTTTGGGAGAAGATTTGTCATCAAACCCCCTACAATTCTATATATTATCAAGTAACCCACTACGACGAAGAGTTTTCATAGTAAACTATTATACTTGATTCATGGTGGTGGGTATTTAAAATTCGGCCCGGCCGAATTTACTGCTGTATATACTTGTTTTGGTCTTCTTTAAGTTCCGCTTGACAATAGCCAAGTATTTCTCAATTGGGCGGAGCTCTGGCGTGTTGGGAGGGTTCTTGTCCTTGGGAACCACCTGCACGTTGTTGGCGGCGTACCACTCCATGGCCTTTTTACCGTAATGGCAAGATGCCAAATCCGGCCAAAACAGTACGGAACAACCGTGTTTCTTCAGGAAAGGCAGCAGACGTTTATTCAAACACTCTTTCACGTAAATTTCTTGGTTGACAGTCCCGGAGCGCTTTGGCCGTCGTATTTTGTTTATCATCGCGATTTGGAGTCACTACCTGCACGATTGTAGACGATACACCCAGCTTATTTGCGGCATCTCGGAGAGAGAGGTTAGGGTTTCGCTTGAAACTACCGGCAACTTTCTTTGTCGTCTCAGCGGCTTCCGGTTTTCGATTTCCCCACGATCCAGACTTCCTGGCTGTCGACAAACGTTCCCCAAACACTTTAATTACATTTGTAACGGTTGATTTGGCAACTTTTAGCGATTTTGCCAGCTTTGCGTGCGAGTAGCTAAGATTTTCGCGATGCGCGAGCGAAATTTTGATACGCTGTTCTTCTTGCTTGGACGGCATTTTGACAACTGAAGAGTGAATTCCAAAATCAAAATAGGAGCAACATTCTACACACACACACCTTCAAAATGAGGGGTGTTTTTTAAATGCAAAATTGAAAGAAATACGTCAAGTTTATATTGACCAAATTTTGACCTTATCACCCTTTATAGCTCCAGAATAGGAACCAGCGAAGAACCAACAAAAAATACAAAGGGAATTGAGGTACGTTTTGTGTTTGTCCACTCTACTCCATACTTAAAGTTTTTTTGGTCCTTAAAAAACTACTTGCATGGTCGATTACGGAAAAGAAAAACATAACTTTTCACTTTCGTCCGTATTTAGGGATTCAATTCTAACACCTTAGCATAAGATTTTAAGAAAACAGAAAAAGGGTGTATTTAACTAAACTCTAAATTCATCTTAAGTTTATTCCAAAATGCCCAAAATATTCATTCCCTATAAGAGGCCATTTGGACATTGGTCTTTATTTGGAGACAAAATATTTTACTCAAGTCATGCATATTTAATTTGCAACTATGACATAAAACACCATCATCGTGCTTTGCGTTCCTTCGAACCGTGTGCGTCCGAAGTGGCTTGAAATTTTCCTAGTATGTCAATACACACACTTAACCCTTTTTGCTGGAGACAGGAAACTTAAAACCAACAACTCAAATGGAATTGATGTAACGCCTTTTTGAATTCCCTCCTATATGGATGTTTTTATGTAGGAAACCTTTTTGGTCTCCTTTAAAGTCCTTTGACTTTAAATCCAATTCTATGTGGAATGTGTGTGAACTAGGGGAAATTGCAAAGGATATGCTGGAGCTTTAGGTTTTCATCTTTATGAGGATGAATGGAGTTTGAGGCAAATACCAACTTTGTTTTATTGAAATTCCCTTAAGTGTCAACGGTTTTTTCCTCCAGCTTTGCCATGTCTTGCCTCTCCTCTTTGACACATACAAAACAGCACGCCTAGTAATCCTAGGCATAGTCTGTTTTTCACGTTTCAATACCACACCCCCCAGGAAACGGAAAAAGTTATCGTTACACACACATACACTCACACATTCTTTGAATCATTTATTCAAACATTCAAAAGAACATTTGCATTATTTTTCTCTGTCTTTCTCACACTCACTTTTTGTCAATTCCATCATTACAATGACACTTGACATTAGTCCTTCGTTAAAGATAAAGAACTTACTGGGAAACTCGCAAAAATATTCAAAGCAATTCATTTAAATAAAAGACATAGACATAGTACCTTTTCCGGGTTGCGATTATATTTGGGGAAATTCTTTAAACAAATTAAAATTCCAAAAGTTGAAGGCATCATTTTCTTTCAGCTCCGTTAGGCTTTAAATGTTCCTTTAACAAAATCTAAATTCGAAATATTTTCACTGCGGATTAATTTTAAAATTTTACAGTATGGTTCTTAATTGGCATGTGAGTATTTAGGCAGAATAACCATACGTATCCTTCAGAGTTCATTAACTACCTTTACCCTAAGGGATCATTAGGAATCTAAAGGTAGATGATAATTCACACTAGAGTTGTGTGTTTGACAAGCGTGAATTAGGGTTGTGAACACAATTCCAAACAACTATCGTGATTGCAAGCTAGATCTGAAGCGATTTGGAAATTTTATAATACTCCGGTATTTGTTATTTGAAGAAGATCATTAGATAAATAGTACATCAATTATGAATACATCGATGAATGATGAATATATAGCACCCATAACAAACGAGTAGATTGGATTCCCAACTTGTGATCCAGAAGTAGTGAAAACTTCTATCAACTCCAATGCATTTCACACGGGCTTGTCATAGGACGAAAGTACTTCGTTTTCGGATCCTTTTTATATATATTCTGGATCGTGGTGAAATTTTGAGTCGATCTAAGCACGTCCGTCCGTCCGTCTGTTGAAATCACGCTAACTTCCGAACGAAACAAGCTATCGACTTGAAACTTGGCACAAGTAGTTGTTATTGATGTAGGTCGTATAGCCCCCATATAAAGCGACCCTCAGATTTGGCTCGCGGAGCCTCAAAGAGAAGCAAATTTCATCCGATCCGGCTGAAATTTGGTACATGGTGTTGGTATATGGTCTCTAACAACCATGCAAAAATTGGTCCACATCGGTCCATAATTTACAGGTTGGCTGATAAGTCCCCGGTCTAGCAAAGAAAAACACATTTTTTGGTAAAAATTCGTTTTTATTATTCAACATAGTTCCCTTCAAGAGCGATACAACGATTATTACGACCTTCAATTTTTTGATACCATTTTGGTAGTACTCCTTCGGTTTTGCCTCAAAATAGGCCCCAGTTTCGGCGATCACCTCTTCATTGCAGCCAAATTTTTTCCATCCGAGTATCCAGTTGAGGTCTGAGAACAAGAAAAAGTCGCTGGGGCCAGATCTGGAGAATACGATGGGTGGGGAAGCAATTCGTAGCCCAATTCATGAATTTTTGCCATCGTTCTCAATGACTTGTGGCACGGTGCGTTGTCTTGGTGGAACAACACTTTTTATACCCTCCACCATAGGATGGGGGTATATTAACTTTGGCATTCCGTTTGTAACACATCGAAATATTGCTCTAAGACCCCATAAAGTATATATATTCTGGGACGTGGTGAAATTCTGAATGTGCGTGAAGATAAATTCCGAATTTAATTAGTACAGACACAAACCATTTTTTTTGCAGGGCTCTGTTAATTAGTTAACAGAGCTTCATAAAGGAGCTAACAGAGCACTGTAAAGAGTTAACAGAGGTATTTTCTGTCCTAACCAATGACAGATCTATTTTTTGATCACCAGGAAAAATATTAAATGGTCTTCCTGACCAATTTACTTTATCTAAAACTAAACCACCCACTTGTGGCATTGTCACTCACAGCTACATCCACACATATGTCTAAAAATTTTGCAGAAAATTGAGTTTTTAGGCAAAATTTTTTGGGAGGATGGGACTCCAGTGGCCATTGTGTCCAAATGGACAATTGTCCCACTATGACCCATACACCATATGAAAGAGCATGAAGAGCTCTATCGATATTTGAAAGAATTTTGTAGATCCGCCGGTCAGTTTTGGAGAAAAATCAATTTCCTTGTAAAATTCTGGACAGGATGCCTCCAGTGGCCATTGTGGCCAAATGGACAATTGTCCCACTATGACCCATACACCATATGAAAGAGCATGAAGAGCTCTATCGATATTTGATAGAATTTTTTAGATCCGCCGGTCAGTTTTGGAGAAAAATAAAATTCTTTATAAAATTCTGGACAGGATGCCTCCAGTGGCCATTGTGGCCAAATGGACAATTGTCCCACTATGACCCATACACCATATGAAAGAAAATGAAGAGCTCTATCGATATTTGATAGAATTTTTTAGATCCGCCGGTCAGTTTTGGAGAAAAATAAAATTCTTTGTAAAATTCTGGACAGGATGCCTCCAGTGGCCATTGTGGCCAAATGGACAATTGTCCCACTATGACCCATACACCATATGAAAGAGCATAAAGAGCTCTATCGATATTTGATAGAATTTTTTAGATCCGCCGGTCAGTTTTGGAGAAAAATCAATTTCCTTGTAAAATTCTGGACAGGATGCCTCCAGTGGCCATTGTGGCCAAATGGACAATTGTCCCACTATGACCCATACACCATATGAAAGAGTATGAAGAGCTCTATCGATATTTGATAGAATTTTTTAGATCCGCCGGTCAGTTTTGGAGAAAAATCAATTTCCTTGTAAAATTCTGGACAGGATGCCTCCAGTGGCCATTGTGGCCAAATGGACAATTGTCCCACTATGACCCATACACCATATGAAAGAGCATGAAGAGCTCTATCGATATTTGATAGAATTTTTTAGATCCGCCGGTCAGTTTTGGAGAAAAATCAATTTCCTTGTAAAATTCTGGACAGGATGCCTCCAGTGGCCATTGTGGCCAAATGGACAATTGTCCCACTATGACCCATACACCATATGAAAGAGCATGAAGAGCTCTATCGATATTTGATAGAATTTTTTAGATCCGCCGGTCAGTTTTGGAGAAAAATAAAATTCTTTATAAAATTCTGGACAGGATGCCTCCAGTGGCCATTGTGGCCAAATGGACAATTGTCCCACTATGACCCATACACCATATGAAAGAGCATGAAGAGCTAAAAATTTTGTAATTTTTAAAATCATATACTAGATAAGCATGCAAAGTATGATTAAAATTAAAAAACAGTTCATTAATTTTTCAGTTTAAGGTAATGTTACATTTCAAGTTAGGATTAAAATTAAAAAAAACACAGCACATTAATATTTCAGTTTAAGTTAATTTTATATTATTTGATATTGTACAGTATGATTAAAATTAAAAAAAAAAAAAAAAACAACAACAAAAAACAGTTCATTAATGTTACAGTACTAGTTAGGATTAATATTAAAAAAAAAAAAAACAGCACATTAAAATTCCAGTTTAAGTTAATTTTATAATATTATTAGATATTGTACAGTATGATTAAAATTAAAAAAAAAAAACAACAACAAAAAAACAGTTCATTAATGTTACAGTACAAGGTAGGATTAAGATTAAAAAAAAACACAGCACATTAAAGTATCAGTTTAAGTTAATTTTATAATATTATCTATATATATAAAATTCAAATTATGTTTGTTTATTTGTTTGTTTGTTTGTTTGTTTATTTGTATGTTCCGGGTTGGCGCGAAAACGGCTGAACCGATTTACTTGAAACTTTCAGAGATCATGGGGGGCACTCATGTGCTGAAAATAGGGTACCTCATTTTTTGACATATGGTCGCGGAGAGGAACCTCCCCTTTGTCCGACTTTTTGAAAATTAGACCAAAGTTGACCGATTTGCACGAAATTTTCTGGGATAGTAGGGGGTGATCCCTAGACAAAGATTCGCAATTTTTTTTTTCGAAATTTGGTCGGGAGGGGGTACCTCCCCCTTAAGCGACTTTTTGAAAATAGAGCTCAAATTTTCCGATTTGCTTGAAATCGGAAACGGCTGAACCGACTTATTTGAAATTTTAAGAGAAGGTAAAGGATGATCATGTAGTAGAAATAGGGTAAATCATTTTTATATTTCTGGCCCATGGGTGGGGGTACCACCCCCTTGCTTGATTTTTTTAGAATTGGACTTACGTTCTCACATTTGCTTGAACTCGCAAACGGTTGAACCGAAGGTAAAATATGATCATTTGGTAGAATAAGGTACTCCCTTTTGTTATATCCGGTCGTGGAGAGGTACCTCCCCCTTGCCCGACTTTTTGTTAATTTGACTTACGTTCTTCGATTTGCTTAAAATTTTCAGTGAAAGTTGGGGGTGACTATGGGACAAAGATCCGCAACTTCATTTTCTGAAATTGAATCAGGGAAGGGACCCTTTGCCGGAGGCGTACCTCCCCTTGCCGATCCTTTTTCAAGTTTCAAATTTGCTTGAAGTCGGAAACGGTCAAGCAGATTTACTTGAACTTTTCAAGAATGTAGAGGGTGACCATGTGGTGAAAATAGGGTACCTCATTTTTTGGTATCTGGTCTGAGAGGGGTACCTCCCCCTTGCCCGATTTTTTTGAAAATTGGACATAACTTCTCCGATTAACTTAAAATTTTTCAGGATGGTAGGGGTGGCCCCTAGAAAAGGAGCCGCTAATTTTTTTTTCGAAATTTAGTCGTGGAGGGGTCTCTCCCCTTTACTCTACTTTTTTTAAATACAGTACAGTAAAATACAGTGTACAGTACTACTCTTCTCGGGTTTTATTGAAATTTACACAGTAGTCGTGCAAAATGTTTTTAGGAAACTGTTCTACCTGCTTTTTAAAAACGAAATAGTGCGGACACGCGTATCTTTTGATATTAAAAAAACTATTAAATTGTGACTTTGTTATTTTACCTTTCATAACTATTACCGATAAAGTAGTCAGTGTGAAATCAGTGTGTAGCAATAATTACCTTCGATTATTACCATTTGCATTCACAACTCTGTAACTCCTGTAATAAATTTTTAAATCATGCCAATGAAGAAGAAGGCAACTCTTACGAAACTTTCTATAAAATCGCAGAAACTAAAACAAAGAAGGAAGAAACAAAGAGAAAGAGTCGCAAGAAGAGCGTGAGTTGCGTTTAGAAGAAAATAGAAATAGAGCAACAACTTCTAGACAATCAGAGACAAACCAACAGCATGAAATTCGAATCCTGTCACAAAGATTTCGATCAAGCACATTGCGTACATTAGAGAAATCTGAAGAAAGTCGCCGCAGAATCCAAGCACAACGAATACGGACGTTAGCTTCTCGAGAAATCGAAACTCAGAATCAGCGCGATATTCGGCTCCAATCGCAAATGGTAAGAACTATTGCATTGAGACAATCTGAAACGCAAGAACAACGCGATACACGACTCCAATCGCAATTGGTCAGAACTCTTTCATTAAGAGAATCGGAGACGCAACAACAATGGGATGAACGATTACGCTCCCAACTGATAAGAACTGCTGCATCGCGACAATCAGAGACACAACAACAACATGATGCCCGAGTGCAATCAGAACAAGTACGATTTTCAAATCGTATAAATTCAGAATCTGTAGAAGATCAAGCTACGCGTCTTTTATCACAGCGCTTAAGATCATCGAACACTAGATCCGCCGAAAGTTCCAAAGGGAAGAGAAAGGCGACTAAGGAGAGAAAGTTTTCTTGAAATTTACATAGGCAAAATTTAAACATCGCCGATCTACTTGAAATTTACAGGGAACGTGGGAGGAGCTGATTAAATTTATACATGACTTTTAAATTAGTATATAATTTTTGATATCTGGTTGGGGAAGGGGAAAATTTCAATAAACTTTGTCGATTTACTTCGATATAATTTATAGGGACCATTGAGTAGTTGCGAAATTAATATAGGGTACGTGATAGACCGATATCAGGTCGGAGTGGAGCGAAGGTGGGGGGAGGGTTCCCTTTTGTCCTTTTTTTTCTTAAATTGAAAGTAGAGGGTTGTCCGTAAATGGGAACTCGGTACATAACTTTATGATTTTTGCACAGGCTTCTGCCAGACTTCTTTTTAGTAAAGAACTTAAATTTACATGAAATTGGCAGCCAACGTAGAGGGTGCATCATTTTCCAACATTTTAGCAAATGTTAATGTGGTAAAATTTTTTACTAATTTTGCTTTTTCCGATTTATTGGATGGGAAAGAGTAATTCTTTGTATGTTATTATAATATAGTGCCTAATTTTCAGATATGTTGAGGAGAAGGATTCCTTTCCTTGACAAACCACACTTAAAATTCACAAGAAATATAGAAGAAGGTACACCCTCTCCCGCCGTATTTGTACCTATAAACGAAAAATCAAGTAGTCCGATTTGTTTAAAAGAATTCAAATCTTTTCGAATTTGTTTTCAGCACGAAGGATATAGTTGTCTAAGTTAACGCAAAATATTCCTCCAAATATGCTTAGGAAGGCGCAGCGAAGCGGGCCGGGTTACGCTAGTTAGATATTATACAGTATGATTAAAATTAAAAAACAAAAAAAAACAAAAACAAGCAAAACAGTTCATTAATTTTTCAGTTTAAGGTAATTTTACATTACAAGTTAGAATTAAAATTAAAAAAAAAAAACAGCGCATTAATATTTCAGTTTAAGTTAATTTTATAATATTATTATATATATTATAGTTTTTATACATTAACTAGACATTATTACAATTATTGTTTCTCCACCGAAAATCAAAATTTGCAAAGCTCAAAATTTTCCACGTCTTTGTAATAATATCGAAAACATCCGTTGCAAGAGGGGCGTCCACAAGATTGACAGTGATGATCATTGCAACATTCACCACAATGGAGGCATACTTGCGCCATGTTATCTGCATACTCAGGCAATGTGGCTTTTATTATGCTCCTGTATGCATTTGGACTATCTATATTTCTCATGTCCGTGTCATTCAAAATCGATTCAACAAATTGGCATACATAGACTCCACAGTTAAAACTATCTTGTTGGATAACGTGATCACACTTCTTCGGCACAAAATTAGTGTCTCCGAGGGACTTCTCGAATATTCGAAGAAAGCGTTTAATATCAGTTATGGTTTCTCCGAGTGGATTAATATAACTAAAGGTTTTCTCGACATTATCTATATACACTAGAGTAAAATGCCTTGGTTCAAATACTGGAATTATGAACTGACGATATTTGCCTAAAGGGAGTTCTAAATCTTTCAATTTTTTCGTAACGAAAAATTCTCTACCTTCTTCGCAGCATGTTGAGAAAGCGTTTTTGCTGTATTTTTTTATTAGGACTTGAATATAGATGTCTATTATATTACTATATAATTCTTTTCCAGGGTTTAGGGATCCATATTCTATTAGGTTAATTGTTGGATCAACTATTCTATTTGTTTTTAGATTGTGGTACGTCAAAAAAACATATCTTAACGACATTCTTTGTAATTTTTTAAATTTTGATAATGTTTTCTCAAAATTTACTTGCCGCCCTATATCACATTTTGCTTTCTTGGGCGTTTTCCTCCACTTCTCCTCTTCTAATTGTACCTTGGGTGGAACCACTTCAGGGATGTTGGTGTTTTCCGCTGCATCCAGCAATTCTTCTGCCTCGACTAAACGGGCTTGCATATATTCCACTGAAGGTCTTATGTAGTCCACGGGTTTTACATTCCGTCTGCCATTCATAACAATGTTTTTTTTGATATTAAAATAACTTTCCGCGGGACTGTTAGCTATTCTCGACTTAGAGTTGTCCACAAAAATTCCCATTATATTGCTCCACAATGGGGCATATGGCATATACTTTTTTATTACGACATCTGCAAACCCTTCACAATAGTACTCATTTGCAGTTCCATCTGTGAAAATTTCGGACTTAACCATTTTTTGAATTGACAAAGCCTCTTGGTAAAACGGACTGTTTTTATATGACGATGCAAAAACAGGAACTTCTGCATACATTTTTTCACGGTTTAAGTCCAAAATCGCGTCTTTGTCAGATTTAATTTTATTTTCCAATGCACTCATCGCTTTATTGAAGTTGAGGTTTGTAGTTGGGCTTAATAGGATTACTAAAATATTATAAAGCCAAGTAAAGAGATTGTCTATATTGCCAATATTGACTGCATAAAATAGCTTATATTTTAAGAACTCTACAGCTTCATCGTCTTTTATAAAAGCCTTAATATCTTTTTCCACTATTCTTATGAAGTGTGCACAACATATTTGGATAATTATGAAATTTGGCTTTTGACTCTTTGTGGCACATATTTCATAGCATTCTTTAATGTATTTTTCAAGGGTTGTGGAGTTCCATGCTTTTAGGACTGCGTTTATTAGAACGGAGCTCCAATCGGTGCAAATCCGTTTACATGGTGGCCAACGCAATCCGTTGGATATGCAAAACGTTTCTATGGACAGCAAGAACCGAGCTATACAATTTGCATAGTGGCTACACAAAAAAGCCTCAGCAACGGGAAGAATTATTCCTCTTTTTTTGTCTTTATATTTAAGATGACAAACAAGTGAATACAAGAATACTCGTTTGGAGCACTTGTCGTATTTTCTTACAACACTCCCGGTGGCATCAAAAAACAACGTATTCCTCCCTCTTATTATTAAAAATCCTTGTTTAGCTTGAAGGATTTCGAAAGGTCTCTTGTCTACCAGGTACAATTCTTGAGGCAGTCCTATTTTCTGGATATAGTTCCGCCAATTTTTGTCCATATACATTTTGCAGAGGTCAATGTGGTTGTCTGAATCTCTGTCGTTGACTCGACTTTGCTCATATTTCATCCGACGAGCAGCATCCTTTGAAACCAAGCCTTGGTCGTTTCCCACCGCTTTCAACTGTTTGGACTGCTGTGACAAAAGTTTGTCTCTCCAAATCATGGGTTGTACTGACTTAAGTTGCTGTTTTGATACCATTCGTTTAGCTCCTCTTTGTTGATGGTGTTTTATATCCTTCGTGTGGATAAGTTCAAGACCGGTTGAAAACAAATCAATTTTGAATGAATCAAAATGTACTACAAATTTGTACGCACCACAACCATATTTATAGTATATGCGTTTCGAATATAATATAATTTTGTTATTGTACCATTTATAGCTACAAAAGTTAATTGGGCAAACATTGTTGTAGCCCTCAAACTTTTTTCTAAGTAGGTCTTCTACCAGTTTTAAAAAAATTCTTCTATTCTCGCAATTGCGTGATAAAAATAGCTGTTCCTCTGCAGAGAATGTTATTTCTGAATTAATTTTCGAGTATACATTTCTTCGCCCCTTCATTAATAGTTTCAGCTTCTCACCCTCTTCTTTCGAAACAATTTTTGCAGTTTTATTTGGTATTTTTGATGAAGGTATCTTTTTTCTCAAAATGTTATACTCATCTATTAATTCGTCAGAGCTTGCAGTTATTTCTATTTTTGAATTGCTTGCACAATTTTTTGTTGAGCATAAATGTATGTTATCACCGAAGCTTCGTGAAGACATTGAGACGTCTGACTCCTCAAAGCTGATGTTATCTTCTTTCTCTAATTTACAGAAAATTGTATCATTTTCGAAGTCTAATATAGCCGCAGATCCCTCAAATGATATATTTTGTGTGAAACATTTTGGAATGTCCAATTGACTATCTTGTTTCTTGTTTGTTTCCTCGATCCATTGACTATAAGTGTCTAATTGGCTATCTTGATTTTTGTTTGCTTCCTCGACACAGTGACTATGTGTAATCCCCAATACTGTCAACATTTTAGAAAAAAGATTTACGACGCCTCTTTTCTCTCCATATTCTTGAGCTTCAGTCATTACGTCTTTAAAGCTACGGGAGTCCTACGAAATACAATTAAAGTAGTACAATATTGTTAAAGCTATGTATTTATGTACACCCTGAGAAAGCACATGTTTGGGGCATTTCGTTTTCGCAAAATAAATGAAGTTTGATTTCGAGAAAAGAGATATTTAACGAGGAAACTAGTCCTGATAAGAATTTACCTGGTTCCCAAAAGTTACATTTCTTGCTCTCAACGACATTAGTTTTGCGACTATGCTAAAATTGTCATTACGGAGTTACATAGAATGTGAAGTCTATATCTTTTTCACTAGACGCAAAAGTCGACTTTTTCAAAATTATGAAAAAGTCGGTGTGCTTGATTTTGCAAAAGTCGAACGTCGAAATATTGGAAAAATCAACATTTCGAATAAGTCGAAGTCGACTTTTTGATTCCCATCACTATCTCTTATGTGGCACATCAGTTAGTGGACCCAAATTAGGTATTGTAACGTGAAAACGTAATTAATCAAAAAAGTAATTGATACAATTAACTATTTAATCATATATATATATATATATATATATATATATAAGTTAACACGTTGCAACAACGGAGCTCCCACGATTAAGTGCTGACTCAATGTCTAGCCAATGAACCCTAAGCTGGCTATTGGATATCACACACGAGTAGCAACGTCAGGTATTCTGCCTGGCGTGTGCATTGGCCAGCGACGACAGCAAGCTGTAATTATTTTTTGGTAGTTCTTAAATAGGCAGTTCTATAAGTGAGCTCATATTAAAAGCATTAAAGAATAAGTCATGCAATAAAGGAAATATTTTTATTCATACGATCTGTGGTGTTACTTTTCTATAATTAGTAATTGGTTATACAAAAAAGTAAGTGGCGACCAACGTGGCTAAAAAGTTATAAAGTGATAATAAAAACATCCTGTTGAAAAAAAAACAACAGACAACAAGAAGAAACATTAAAAAAAAGAACAACAACAAAGCAAACAACGAACAAAAAAGACAGGAACAAAAAATAAAAAATTATAATAAAAGACATTCTGTTGAAAAAACAAGCAACCAAACAAAAAATCGACAACAACAGCCAAGCAGACAGCAAGCAAAAAAGCAAAGAGACCTGGATATTTGAAGCTGAAGAAAATATTCACCATCAATCAAGCCGGACGATGTTTCCTTTTAATTTAATATTATTGTGAGTAATTACAAAAGAAAAATTTAAATTGTTTTATAAATTGAGATAAGTAAATAAGAATATAAAGCCAATTGTAAATTGTTAATACATTTCAACTTTTTAAATATTTCTAAAATCGTTAAGGATTGTTGCATTTAATATTAATAAAGAAACATTTAATGTTCAAAGCCAGATAGGGTGGTAACAGTAGACTAGTAAAAAAAAAGAAAAGAAAATTGTTAAAACATTTCAACCTTTTATTTATTTCTAAAATCGTTAAGAATTGATGCATTTAATTAACTAAATATTAATAAAGGAAAATTTAATGTTCAAAGCCAGATAGTGTGGTAACAGTTGACTAGTAAAAAAAAGAAAAAAAATAAAATTGTTAAAACGTTTCAACCTTCTAAATATTTCTAAAATCGTTAAGAATTGATGCATTTAATTAACTAAATATTAATAAAAGAAAAATTTAATGTTCAAAGCCAGATAGTGTAGTAACAGTAGACTAGTAAACAAAAAGAAGAGAAAATTGTTAAAACATTTCAACCTTTTAAATATTTCTAAAATCGTTAAGAATTGATGCATTTAATTAATTAAATATTAATAAAGAAAAATTTAATGTTCAAAGCCAGATAGTGTGGTAACAGTAGGGACTAAAAAAACAAAAAGAAAGAAAAGAACTTAGGCATTTTTTTTTTGGCAAGAGGTGGTTCTCATGAGTAGAGAGAACGACGAACTCGAGGAGGTAGTACAAAGAATCGGTAGAATTAGCGTTTCTGAACAGGGTAACGTCGGGACAATGGCGTTGACAGCAGAACAGGTTAGGGCTATGATGGAGGTTGCCGTTGGCACCGCCTTAAGGACACAAAAGCAGGCATTCGATAATCAGATAGAGGAAATTAATCAACGATTTAACCAAATTGCAGTCACGACCCCTAATGTCGAACCATATAAGGAAATTGAAATAGTGTCTGGAAGGCAATGTGATGAGCCACTAGATATAGTAAAATCTCTGCCGGACTTCGAAGGGAGGCAGGAGACGTACGTCTCATGGCGTCAAGCGGCGCATACTGCCTATAAGGTATTTGAAAATTATGAAGGTAGTTCGAAGCACTACCAGGCTGTCGCCATTATTAGAAATAAAATAAAAGGACCCGCCGATATGGTGCTTTCGTCTTTCAATACGGTTCTTAATTTTAAGGCAATCATTGATCGCCTTGACTTCACATATTCGGATAAAAGACCAATTTATTTAATTGAACAGGAGCTTTCCATTCTCCGCCAAGGCAATAAAACTCTTTTGCAGTTCTACGAAGAGGTCGAAAGGAAACTTACGCTTTTGACAAATAAGACAATTATGACATATGACAGGTCAACCGCTGCATCCATAAATGAGAAGTATAGAATGGATGCACTGCGGGTTTTCATATCAGGTACTAAAAAAGGGTTGAGCGATGTCCTGTTTTCGGCTAGACCTACTGATTTACCCACAGCCTTGGCATTAGCCCAAGAGGTCGAGTCTAACCATGAACGATACGTATTTGCCACAAATTATGCGAGGTCTCTCGAAAATAGGGAAAAACAACCAAATAGGGAAAGTGTCATGGGAAACCAAACACCCAAAAATCCTTATTTCACAAGGAGCCAGGACTTTGATAACAGGACTCCTCGGAATAGAGAACCTGTTCAACCAATGGACGTGGACGAGTCGATGCGTTCTAGACCGTCGGCAAGATTTCAAACAGGAAGTAGGGGCCCCCCTCAGCTAGCCAACTACGATTTCCAACCACGGAACCAGTATGGTCAAACACCACAGGCTCGGTACCACAGTGGTCCAGCTCTGGGCCAGGCAATGAAACGGCAGCACAATGGTTCTGCTAGATTTACAGGACCCAAACTGCAGAGGATTAACCACATCTCGCAGGGAAATGATAATGATCAAGATGACTATCAGGATATGGCTGAATCTGTAGTCTCGCAAATCAATGACGAGAACGAATTTGACCAAATAAATTTTTTAGACAAAACTCCCTGCTACCGTTCATAGAACGAACGATCGCGGGGAGAACCATTAAGTTATTAATAGACACAGGGGCATCAAAAAACTACATAAAACCACTTAAAGAAATTGAGAACATAGTCCCTGTGGATAACCCCTTTATAGTGAAATCAATTCACGGTTTCAATATAGTTAAGGATAAATGTCGTGTCAATTTATTCGACACAAATGCTACATTCTTTATACTACCATCGCTTTCTACTTTCGATGGTATAATCGGCCTTGATCTGCTAACGCAGACTAGCGCAAAGTTAGATTTCGAAAACAAGGAAATCCAAACAAAATTTGGATCAGAAAGTATACAATTTTTGAAGTGTGCGAAGGTAAACTTCACACAGGTAGAGGACATAATTGTCCCTGAAGCAATCACGAACAAATTTCGCCAAATGTTAAAACGTATTTTAGGAGTATTTGCCAACTCTAACGAGTCTTTACCCTTTAATACAAACGTAGTAGCCACGATCCGCACTAAAAGTGAGGAACCGATCTACTCAAAGCTATACCCATACCCAATGGGTGTAGCAGACTTCGTAAACAAGGAGATACAGGAATTATTCAAGAATGGCATAATCAGACCATCCAGATCCCCATATAACAATCCCATATGGGTGGTCGATAAAAAAGGCAAGGACGAGTATGGCAATACCAAGAAACGTCTCGTCATAGATTTCAGGAAGCTAAATCAGGAAACCGTTGATGACAAGTATCCTATTCCAGATGTTTCTACAATTCTGTCAAACCTGGGGAAGGCTAAATACTTCACCACCCTTGACTTGAAATCGGGGTTCCATCAAATATCTCTCGCGGAATGGGACAGGGAGAAAACAGCATTCTCCGTAGGAAACGGAAAATACGAGTTCTGCAGACTCCCTTTTGGCCTAAAAAATGCTCCCAGCATTTTCCAGAGAGCAATAGACGACGTCCTTAGGGATCAAATAGGAAAAACATGCTACGTTTACGTAGACGATGTTATTATTTTTTCAGAAAACGAAGAAGATCACGTGACCCATATTGAATGGGTTCTACAACGCCTATATGAGGCCAATATGAGGGTTTCCAGAGAAAAATCACACTTTTTTAAGGAAAGTGTTGAATATCTGGGATTCGTCGTATCTAAACAGGGAATAAGAACAAGCCCTGAGAAGGTTAACGCTATTCGCAATTACGAGCGTCCCACAACGTTATTCAACGTCAGATCCTTCTTAGGACTCGCCAGTTATTACAGATGCTTTATCAGAAATTTTGCTTCAATAGCGAAGCCACTCACAGACATCTTGAGAGGCGATAATGGCAAAGCAAGTGCCCATCAGTCCAAAAAAATTCTGGTAGACTTAAACGAATGTCAACTTCAAGCGTTTGAGAAATTAAAGGAATTGCTAGCCTCGGAGGATGTTCTACTGCTATACCCGGACTTTAAAAAACCATTCGATCTAACGACGGATGCTTCCTCGTTAGGTTTGGGGGCAGTTTTGTCGCAGGGGGGGAGACCGATCACTATGATCTCCAGAACCCTCAAAGATAGGGAATTAAACTTCGCGACAAATGAACGCGAATTGCTCGCCATAGTTTGGGCACTAGCCAAACTAAGGAACTATCTCTATGGTGTGAGAGAGTTAAATATTTACACGGACCACCAGCCACTTACGTTTGCGGTTTCGGACAGAAACCCTAACGCGAAGATAAAACGCTGGAAAGCATTCATAGAGGAGCATAACGCAAAAATTTTTTACAAGCCAGGAAAGGAAAACTTTGTGGCTGATGCACTTTCACGCCAGAATATCCACGCCTTGGAGCAGGAGACCCATTCCGACGTCGCGACCGTTCATAGCGAGGACTCCTTTACATACACCATCGAGACGACGGACAAACCTCTGAATTGTTTTAGAAATCAAATAGTTCTGGAAGAGGCGTCGTTTCCCAGGAAGAGGAACTTTATTTTATTTTCCGAAAAGACCCGACACGTCATCGAATTCTCGGACAGAAACATGCTAATAGAGGAAATAAAGCTTGCTGTGAATCCGAACGTGGTAAATGCAATACATTGCGATTTGCCAACGCTAGCTATCGTTCAAAATGAACTTGTTAAGTACTTTCCGGCTACCAAATTCTGGCACTGCAAGAAGTTAGTTTTGGACATTTTTGATAAAAACGAACAAATGGAAATAGTCGCTACTGAGCACAATCGTGCTCATCGAGCGGCCCAAGAAAACGTTAAGCAAATTCTTCTTGATTACTATTTCCCAAAGATGACCAAACTGGCAAATGAAACTGTGACTAACTGCAAAATTTGTTCAAGGGCCAAGTATGATAGGCATCCGTGTAAACAGGTTATGGGTGCAACTCCAATACCGTCATACCCCGGCGAAATGTTGCACATCGATATATTCTCCACGGACAAAACCTATTTTCTCACGTGCATCGACAAGTTCTCAAAATTTGCCGTTGTCCAGCCAATCCCTTCACGGACAATAGTTGATTTAAAAGCTTCAATTTTGCAGCTAATTAACATTTTTCCTAACACCAAAAATATTTATTGTGACAACGAACCGTCACTTAAATCCGAGACTATAACATCATTATTGAGGGACCAGTTTGGGATTACGATTGCCAACGCGCCTCCTCTTCATAGCACATCGAATGGCCAGGTCGAGCGGTTCCATAGCACTCTTCTGGAAATCGCAAGGTGCCTCAAATTAGAAAAGAAAATCGATAGCACAGTGGATATCATACTGCTATCAACGATTAAATACAATCAGACAATACACTCCGTAACAAACGAAAGACCAATTGACGTAATACATTCTGGAAATTCGAGTCCCAATCAAGAAGTAAAAGCAAGAATAACAGATGCCCAACGTACCGTGTTAGAACGGAGCAACACTTCGAGACAAAATAGGGTGTTCCAAGTTGGCGAGACTGTGCTGGTTAGGAATAATAAAAGGCTTGGGAATAAGCTTACCCCGCTATATACAGAGGGAAAAATAGAAGCGGACTTAGGGACAACAGTGCTTATTAAGGGGAGGGTGGTCCATAAGGACAACCTGAGATAAAGAATTAAATCTTCATTTTTCACCACTACACTTTCCTTGACATATTGTTCAGATATTAGCTCTTACTGCAATGATCTCGTATTTACGTATTTACGATATGGTATGGGTGTCGTTAATCCACACTTCCACACGCACTTTATACGAACTTATGACAAATTCCGACTGATATTGAAAATTGTATCTCTTCATTTTGTAGAACTCTGACCGTGGCAGACCTTTTGTTTCTTACTACCCCGAAATTAATAGACTATACCAACTCTGACTACATACCCATCATGGACGGTAGCGTCATCATTTGGCGAGATTATGGTTTCCTCTGTCATAAATCCAACTTGACAAGGTATTACGAGATTGTCGAGGAAACAAGGGGGCTTACGAACCATTTCCCTATGTCCCACATGAGGAAGTTAATGGAATCGGATGTAGAACACATACTGAACCTTTTAGACTCCCTGAATAACCACCGTAGACACACAAGAAGCATAAACCTATTGGGTACAGCCCTTAAAGTTATTGCGGGAACACCCGATTTTGACGATTTCGAAGATATGAAATTCAAGGTACAGAACTTAATAAAGGAGGAAAATAGACAAATAACAATTAACACCAAGACACAGGACCAAATAAATAAATTAACGGACACTGTCAATAACATCATTAAAAGTGCGGGAGACAAACAGGTAAATACAGGATCCTTATACGAAAGTTTGTTAGCCAGAAACAGAATTATGATCCTGGAAATAGAGACCTTAGTGCTATCCATCACCCTTGCAAGGTTAGGTATTGTAAATCCTATACTTTTGGATACCCATGATTTGGCAAATATTGTAAACGCGAGTAACACAACTGTAACCGATGTAATAGAGGCAGCGAATGTAAGAGCTCTATTAGATAGCAATTTTTTATATTTCTTAATTAAGTACCCTAGACCTAGACTCGTATGTAAGAAAATACTGCTATTTCCGGTCCAGCATGATGGCAAAATTCTACACTTAGGCGAAAACACCGTTGCCGACTGCGAAATGGGAATGCTTGCAATAGGAAGCTGTAATGCCACACTTACAACAACGTTTTGCAGAGAACGAACACACCCGTCCTGCGCCCAGCAAATCCATTCCGGGGGTCTAGCCCACTGTTTCACCCGACCAAGCCATCTCGAGCCGGTTGTATTGATAGATGACGGAATTATCATCATAAATGACAACACGGTTACAGTAAGAACACCAGAAAATACTGCAACAGTCTCGGGAACATTTCTGGCCACCTTCGAGAGCGAAATCCAAATCAACGACACAACTTATAGAAATCCAAAGGGGAAAATAATGAAAACCCCTAGCTCCGCAACGATCACCAATGTAAAAATTATTGGGCATGAGGAAGTGTTAAGCCTCCCATATCTGAAAAAGCTGAGTATCGAAAATTTACAGCACATTGGCGACATTAAAAGCACACTCATCATTGGTCCAACTACGTTTACCATTGGGTTGGTAGCGGCTCTGGCTACTTACTTCCTCTACTCGAAATTAAGGCGAAAGCGTAAGCAGACGCAACGAAACAATGCTATTCAAGCCACCATTGAAAGTTTTAGAAGAACCGAGGACGGCTCTCACTTAAGCGAGGGAGGAGTTAACACGTTGCAACAACGGAGCTCCCACGATTAAGTGCTGACTCAATGTCTAGCCAATGAACCCTAAGCTGGCTATTGGATATCACACACGAGTAGCAACGTCAGGTATTCTGCCTGGCGTGTGCATTGGCCAGCGACGACAGCAAGCTGTAATTATTTTTTGGTAGTTCTTAAATAGGCAGTTCTATAAGTGAGCTCATATTAAAAGCATTAAAGAATAAGTCATGCAATAAAGGAAATATTTTTATTCATACGATCTGTGGTGTTACTTTTCTATAATTAGTAATTGGTTATACAAAAAAGTAAGTTATATATATATATATATATATATATATATATATATATATATATATATATATATATATATATATATATATATATATATATATATATATATATATATATATATATATATATATATATATATATATATATATATATATATATATATATATATATATATATATAAATATTTTAATTAAGAACGTGGAAGACCACCAAATAATCACTTTGAGTCAAAAGCAAATTACAAACCATTTCTGACCTTTTATTTTTTTTCATTTTTTTTTTTCATATAATTTTCATAATAATTTCTCATTCTGGTATGATCGATTACGATTAATTGAAAATATTTTGGAAATATTTTTTGTGTATATACTATTATAGTTAATGGCTCAATAAATTTTGATTAAAATCAAATAAAAAAATCCAATTATAATTATTATCATTATGATATTAGTGCTATATCATTTAAAATCTTAAGAGTTACTAGAAAATCAATAATTCCGTTTTACGATACAATTCTTTTAATCCTTTA
This sequence comes from Haematobia irritans, assembly GCF_050003625.1. Classification (NCBI taxonomy): domain Eukaryota; kingdom Metazoa; phylum Arthropoda; class Insecta; order Diptera; family Muscidae; genus Haematobia; species Haematobia irritans. The sequence goes on along the minus strand of NC_134401.1, from coordinate 88,862,136 downwards.
ATAGATTCAAAAAAAGGTGAATGGAAGCGCAGAAAAAATCAATATTTTTATTAAGTTTATTCTGCATTTTTATTAACTTTGAGATTGATACTATCGTTCTTTTGATTCAATTAAAATTGTTTTTTCTCATTAATTTGTGATTGACTACTTTTTTTCTGTGTAACAACATTTTCGCACAACTCAAACAATACTACTTTAGGGGTCATACTTACAGCAGATTTAAACAATGAGTATAACTTTGCGTTCATGGCTTTAGTTTTAACAAAATTATTATTAAGTAATTTTATTTCATTAAACTCGTTAATTTTTTGGAAAAAGTCATCGTAGAGTACATTTTTATTTCTCATTTGAAAATCTTTTAAAGCAAGATGTTGGTTTTCTTTCAAGTCCAGATAAAATAGTTTTGCAGAATATTGAAAATACTTCTTTTTTTGCTCCATAATTTCGCACTTAAACTTTACACTTTCACTCATCTAATGGTATGACTTGAATGGCATAAAAATAATTTTCATGATCTAAATTTCAAATATTTCCACAAAAGTGCAGCAGCAGCTCTGTAGCTAATAATATCATCAGTTATTTTATGAAATTCTAACTAAACTGCGCGACAGGACATATCTCACCTACTCTCATGACGATATCATTCTCTATTTTGTTACATAATATACCGTACTCACAGTGTTGCCAATTTGGTGGTTTTAGTGCTTTTGGTGCTTTTTACAATTTGAACAGAATTGAGTTTAATTGAAGATATCTTTTCATACAAAAATTCTGATTAGACCGTCAAAAGCTTAATAAACTAAACTATATTCTCAAAGAATTTGATTGATAGGCAGGTGGTATTGATCCTTTTTAATAAATATGGTTATTTATGGATTTTTTTTAAGTTTATTGACAAGTGCAGAATTTCTGAACTTGAAAAAGATGGCATTAAAAACGTTAATATTAAATTCACAAAAGCACTTTCTACCTGAAATAAGATATAGACTCCCTGCAAAAATGAATATTTTCAAATTTAATGTCGAAACATTTATTTTCTCCTCTGAAAAAAAAATATTTTGAAATTTGAAGTCATTACTGAACATTAATGAGTGTACAATAAGATTTGGATAAAGGTTCATAATTTCATAAGACTATTTTTTTTTAATTTGCTCCGAGTTTTTTTATTTTAGAAAAGCGCATTTTTGAATTTTTTCAACTTTTCGAATTTTTTCATTTTTTAACTTTTGTTTCAACTTTTCATTTATTGATCAACAAAATATATTTATAACAATTCATCTTTAATTATATAATCTCATGTATATACACTGATAGAAGATTTTTCTTTGAAAGCAATATTCAAATTTGTTTTTAATTTTATTACAAAGGGCATTTTCATTTGTCTAACATTTCTTTGTGTGTACTTTTGCATGCAACAAAAAATTATATATAGCTGATGGTCTTAGTAGTCATTTCTACCTTTCTCTTTTTATCATTCATTTCCTGTATGATTAAAATAAACAATAAATAAATAAATAAAAATAAAAATTATATAATGCAATGTCGCTTTTTGTTAAAGGTATATTTGGGTACCAGCAAAAAACAGATTTGCATAGAAAACTTTTATGATGTTTCAACTGTTAATATTTGGTATTATTGAGAAAAACTCAAAGAATTTAGTTATACTCTCCTATTGTGCATTGCTTTGAAGGCATTTACTCTCTTTTTTACAGAATTTATAAGCTGCCGAGAAATTGCTAAATCTTCTCTCTCATTTGTTTCATTTGGTAGGTAACCACTGTTGTCGCAGTTAGCAGAATTCTACGGAAACATTATGCTTTTTTAGATTAGATCGACTTTTAGATTTCGGCTCAATTCGAAAAAATGAATTATTACTGTAGCCGTTTATCCGTTGTCATCCAATCGTGAAACTTTTCTTTTTGCATCCAAGAATCTCTAAACTTTACTTTACAAAAACTTAGTAGTTGTTACCTAGTGATTTCAACAGACGGACGGATATGGCTAGATCAACTCAGAATTTCACAACGACACAAAATATATAGATATACTTTATTGTGTATTGGACAAATAATTCTATGCGTTCTATACCCCTATGTTGTGGGGCATAATATATATAAAAATTTCGGCGACATTTTACACCATGTGCATTGACAAAACACAAATTTCATATATAATCGTCATTTACAGAAGTGAAAGTGATCGTTATTTAAAATATAGGAAATAAAGCAGAATTCAAATCAAAAATTTGTAGATTCCTGGTTAATAACGATTTTACAAATTTTCTAGCAACTTAAAATCAAAAGTAGCTAGATCCACCTGTAAAGTAGCTATCTTGGCATCAATGTCTGTCTGCGCTTGTAAACTTTACTACCACACAATTCTTTTTCTATTATATAACACACACACAAAACGCAGTACCAAAAATCTATACTTGTACTCTCAAGCAATGTGCAAAGAGACTACGCTGCGTTTTGCTATTGCTCTCCCAAATGTTCTCTCGCTCAGTTAAGTCTCAAAACAGGTTTTTACACCAGACGAACTTAATTTGTATTTTGGATCGAGCTGAGTGTGTTGTCGCATGTTGTTCAGCGATTACATGAAATTCGAAATAAATGTGTTTTCCAGAATTCATAACTTTCAATTAAATAATAACCAGTTGTAATAAAAAATATTTTTTAATAATGATTTAATTTTTTCTATTGTTCGTATTTGAAATCCTAAAAATTTTTATTTAAGTTACCATTTGGAATCAAAAGAAAATACACAATAAATAAAAAACACTTAATATTACGATTTTATTTCGTAATTTATTAGTACAGTGCACCTTTGGACATCCACAAAAATTTTTGTTTCGTAAAGAAGTTAATTACATTAATATTCTGTATCAATGACAGGTTTACGTCTTTAAAGTCTTTCATAAAAATCAAAAAAAAAAAACTAATTTAATATAATTATTAAGAATCATTTCTCGAAACGCATAAAGAGAACGCTCAATTGAATACGCACACAAACACAAATCCGCTCTGCCCATCCCTGATATACATGTAGTAGCACAACAGTTTTGTGAGCAAAGCGAATTGATGGCTGTTTATTCCTATGAGAGTATGTTTTGCTCGTCAGCTCAGTTAATATTAAGAGTATATCTGTTGCTGTTTGGTTTAAGCATTGTTAAGCCGTTATAAAATGGCTGAATATAAATTGAATTATTATATGCCAAAATAATATTATGTCCTAAAAAAACACAACATGTTTGTTGGCTTTGGTTTTTTAAGTGTTGTTGTTGTAGTTATTTATTTACAGAAGCGGTCAATTTTTGACTACTATTTGTATTTTTTTTTTTTTTTGGAAAACCTTTCAATTCGTAATATACACTCAAAAAACAGCGAACAGTAACAACAATTTTGGTGAATTTTTGTTTTGGAATATTGTTACTTAACATTTTCTCTGACACATACACTTTTTATATCCAATATGCCCTTTTTTTTGTTACATTTTGTGAAAAATGCAGCTATAAGAAGCTAAGAATTTTATTTTTGCTAAAACTAACCAGCGGATCTAAAAAATGTTATCCAATATCGATAGAGCTCTTCAAGCTCTTTCATATGGTGTATGGGTCATAGTGGGACAATTGTCCATTTGGCCACAATGGCCACTGGAGGCATCCTGTCCAGAATTTTATAAAGAATTTTATTTTTCTCCAAAACTGACCGGCGGATCTAAAAAATTCTATCAAATATCGATAGAGCTCTTTATGCTCTTTCATATGGTGTATGGGTCATAGTGGGACAATTGTCCATTTGGCCACAATGGCCACTGGAGGCATCCTGTCCAGAATTTTACAAGGAAATTGATTTTTCTCCAAAACTGACCGGCGGATCTAAAAAATTCTATTAAATATCGATAGAGCTCTTCATGCTCTTTCATATGGTGTATGGGTCATAGTGGGACAATTGTCCATTTGGCCACAATGGCCACTGGAGGCATCCTGTCCAGAATTTTACAAGGAAATTGATTTTTCTCCAAAACTGACCGGCGGATCTAAAAAATTCTATCAAATATCGATAGAGCTCTTCATGTTCTTTCATATGGTGTATGGGTCATAGTGGGACAATTGTCCATTTGGCCACAATGGCCACTGGAGGCATCCTGTCCAGAATTTTATAAAGAATTTTATTTTTCTCCAAAACTGACCGGCGGATCTAAAAAATTCTATCAAATATCGATAGAGCTCTTTATGCTCTTTCATATGGTGTATGGGTCATAGTGGGACAATTGTCCATTTGGCCACAAAGGCCACTGGAGGCATCCTGTCCAGAATTTTATAAAGAATTTTATTTTTCTCCAAAACTGACCGGCGGATCTAAAAAATTCTATCATATATCGATAGAGCTCTTCATGCTCTTTCATATGGTGTATGGGTCATAGTGGGACAATTGTCCATTTGGCCACAATGGCCACTGGAGGCATCCTGTCCAGAATTTTACAAGGAAATTGATTTTTCTCCAAAACTGACCGGCGGATCTAAAAAATTCTATCAAATATCGATAGAGCTCTTCATGCTCTTTCATATGGTGTATGGGTCATAGTGGGACAATTGTCCATTTGGCCACAATGGCCACTGGAGGCATCCTGTCCAGAATTTTATAAAGAATTTTATTTTTCTCCAAAACTGACCGGCGGATCTAAAAAATTCTATCAAATATCGATAGAGCTCTTCATGCTCTTTCATATGGTGTATGGATCATAGTGGGACAATTGTCCATTTGGCCACAATGGCCACTGGAGGCATCCTGTCCAGAATTTTACAAGGAAATTGATTTTTCTCCAAAACTGACCGGCGGATCTACAAAATTCTTTCAAATATCGATAGAGCTCTTCATGCTCTTTCATATGGTGTATGGGTCATAGTGGGACAATTGTCCATTTGGACACAATGGCCACTGGAGTCCCATCCTCCCAAAAAATTTTGCCTAAAAACTCAATTTTCTGCAAAATTTTTAGACATATGTGTGGATGTAGCTGTGAGTGACAATGCCACAAGTGGGTGGTTTAGTTTTAGATAAAGTAAATTGGTCAGGAAGACCATTTAATATTTTTCCTGGTGATCAAAAAATAAATCTGTCATTGGTTAGGGCAGAAAATACCTCTGTTAACTCTTTACAGTGCTCTGTTAGCTCCTTTATGAAGCTCTGTTAACTAATTAACAGAGCTCTGCAAAAAAAATGGTTTGTGTCTGTACTAATTAAATTCGGAATTTATCTTCACGCACATAAATTCTGAGTCGATCTGAGCATGTCCGTCCGTCCGTCTGTTGAAATCACGCTAACTTCCGAACGAAACAAGCTATCGACTTGAAACTTGGCACAAATAGTTGTTATTGATGTAGGTCGGATGGTATTGCAAATGGGACATATCGGTCCACTATTACGTATAGCCCCCATATAAACGGACCCCCAAATTTGGCTTGTGATTGCCCTAAGAAATGCAAATTTCATCCGATCCGGCTGAAATTTGGTACATAGTGTTAGTATATGGTCTCTAACAACCATGCAAAAATTGGTCCATATCGGTCCACTTTTACGTATAGCCCCCATATAAACGGACCCCCAAATTTGGCTTGCGATTGCTCTAAGAGAAGCATATTTCATCCGATCCGGCTGAAATTTGGTACATGGTGTTGGTATATGTTCTCTAATGACCATGCAAAAATTGGTCCACATCGACCCATAATTATATATAGCCACCATATAAGCCGATCCCCAGATTTAACCTCCGTAGCCTCTTAGAGGAGCAAAATTCATCCGATCCGGTTGAAATTTGGTACATAGTGTTGGTATATGTTCTCTAATGACCATGCAAAAATTGGTCCACATCGACCCATAATTATATATAGCCCGCATATAAACCGTTCCCCAGATTTGATCTCCGGAGCCTCTTGGAGGAGCAAAATTCATCCGATCCGGTTGAAATTTGCAACGTGGTGTTAGTATAAGGCCGCTAATAACCATGCCAAAATTGGTCCATATGGGTCTATAGTTATATATAGCCGATCCCCAATCACACAAAAATTGGTCCATATCGGTTCATAATCATGGTTGCCACTCGAGCCCAAAATAATCTACTAACATTTATTTTTATAGAAAACACTGTCAAAGTGTTATTTCTATCGAAAATTTTGTCAAAATTTTATTTCTATAGAAAATGTTTTCCAAATTTTATTTCTATAGAAAATTTTGTCAAAATTTTACTTCTATAGAAAATGTTGTCAAAATTTTATTTTTATAGAAACTTTAAACTTAATTATATACGTATTTTATCGGCCCTTTTGTAGTTTAATATATACCACGTATGGAATTTGTGGTATATATTACGTTGTTGGGAAGTTTTAAGATACCTTGCCATCGGCTTCAGTAGAAGTTTCTACGCAATCCATGGTGGAGGGTACATAAGCTTCGGCCTGGCCGAACTTACGGCCGTATATACTTGTTTCTTCTTCATATGGGATCGTTTTGCCGCGATTTCGACCTTCAAACGCTCCAATAATACCATATAATAGTCACTGTTGATGGTTTTTCCCTTCTCAAGATAATCAATAAAAATTATTCCATGCGCATCCCAAAAAACAGAGGTCATTACTTTGCCAGCGGACTTTTGAGTCTTTCCACGCTTCGGAGACGGTTCACCGGTCGCTGTCCACTCAGCCGACTGTCGATTGGACTCAGGAGTGTAGTGATGGAGCCATGTGTCATCCATTGTCACATATCGACGGAAAAACTTGGGTGTATTTCGAGTTAACAGCTGCAAACACCGCTCAGAATTATCAACACGTTGTTGTTTTTGGTCAAATGTGAGCTCGCGCGGCACCCATTTTGCACAGAGCTTCCGCATATCCAAATATTGATGAATGATATGACCAACACGTTCCTTTGATATCTTTAAGGCCTCTGCTATCTCGATCAACTTCATTTTACGGTCATTCAAAATCATTTTGTGGATTTTTTTGATGTTTTCGTCGGTAACCACCTCTTTCGGGCATCCACTGCGTTCACCGTCCTCCGTGCTCATTTCGCCACACTTGAGTTTTGCATACCAATCAATTATTGTTGATTTCCCTGAGGCAGAGTCCGGAAACTCATTATCAAGCCAAGTTTTTGCTTCCACCGTATTTTTTCCCTTCAGAAAACAGTATTTTATCAAAACACGAAATTCCATTTTTTTCCATTTTTTTCACAATAACAAAAGTTACTTCACAAAAGACGCTCTATCTCACAAACTAATTGACTTACAGACGTCAAATTTTGACACGAATCATTTGAAGGTTGGTACTATATAAAAATAATATGAATTTAGTACTAGCGACGCCATCTATGTGTCAGACCGGGGACTTATCAGCCAACCTGTTATATCTAACCCCATTTAAACCGATCCCCAGATTTGGCTTGCGGAGCCTCAAAGAGAAGCAAATATCATCCGATCCGGCTGAAATTTTGTACATCGGTCCATAATTATATATAGCCCACATATAAACCGTTCTCCAGATTTGACCTCCGGAGCGTCTTGGAGGAGCAAAATTCATCCGATCCGGTTGAGATGTGGAACGTGGTGTTAGTATATGGCCGCTAACAACCATACCAAAATTGGTCCTTATCGGTCTATAGTTATATATAGCCGTTCTCCAATCACACAAAAATTGGTCCATATCGGTTCATAATCATGGTTGCCACACGAGCCAAAAATAATCTACCAAAATTTTATTTCTATAGAAAATTTTGTCAAAATTTTATTTCTATTTACAAGTTTGTCAAAATTTTATTTCTATAGAAAATTTTTGTTAAAATTTTATTTCTATAGAAAATTTTGTCAACATTTTATTTCTATAGAAAATTTTTTCAACATTTTATTTCTATAGAAAATTTTGTTAAAATTTTATTTCTATAGAAAATTTTGTAAAAATTTTATTTCTGTAGACAATTTTGTCAAAATTTTATTTCTAAAGAAAAATTTGTCAAAATTTTATTTCTATTTACAATTTTGTCAAAATTTTATTTCTATTTACAATTTTGTTAAAATTTTATTTCTATAGAAAATTTTGTTAAAATTTTATTTCTATAGAAAATTTTGTTAAAATTTTATTTCTGTAGACTATTTTGTCAAAATTTTATTTCTATAGAAGATTTTGTCAAAATTTTATGTCTATAGAAAATTTTGTCAAACTGAATTATATACGTATTTGATCGATCTTGTTTGATTTAATATATACCACGTATGCATTTACATACAATTTAGAAGATAGGTGTTAGGAGGTTTTAAGATACCTTGCCATTGGCAAGCGTTACCGCAACTTAAGTAATTCGATTGTGGATGACAGTGTTTAGAAGATGTTTCTACGCAATCCATGGTGTACGTGAATGAGGAGCCACCGTGGTGCAATGGTTAGCATGCCCGCCTTGCATACACAAGGTCGTGGGTTCGATTCCTGCTTCGACCGAACACCAAAAAGTTTTTCAGCGGTGGATTATCCCATCTCAGAAATGCTGGTGACATTTCTGAGGGTTTCAAAGCTTCTCTAAGTGGTTTCACTGCAATGTGGAACGCCGTTCGGACTCGGCTATAAAAAGGAGGTCCCTTGTCATTGAGCTTAACATGGGATCGGGCAGCACTCAGTGATAAGAGAGAAGTTCACCAAAGTGGTATCGGGCTGCCACCTAACCTAACCTAATCTTGTACGTGAATAGCTTTAAAAATTCGATAAATGAGATCTGTGTCCTTATTTTAATTTTATTGACCCTATAAAAAAGTGTGCCACTGTTTCAAAAAAATTATGCCACCTTTTATTGCGAATGACTCTTTTTGGGCCATTTTGTAAAACTTCTCAAATGTAACGCTTCTCCCACGGAATAGTGGTCATAGTAATCTATATATAAACATCAAATGATTGCCGTGACCATACCCAACTTAAGTTCTTTCTTCGTGTATAGATAAACTACCCAACTTGTGGTATCATTCAGTTGTTTCAGTAACCTTGTGATATTGTGGCTATCATAGAATATCACCCAAGTACACAATTCATTGGAATCCATCCATTGATATTGGTTCACTTTTTCTTTGTCTCTTAATTAATTACAAATGACAAACAAAAAAAATAGCTCTCAAAACTATTTGTTCAGTGTCCTTTGATATCTACAATGGATTCGATTTAATTGAACTTGATTTTTATCGAAAAACTTCGACACTTCTTTACAGTGAAGGCTATGAATGCTTTCAACATCTTTTTGGGTATCGGCAAACAAAACACCCATTCAGAAGGGGGAAAAATCACGTTCTATCAAATCTGAAGAGATAATCAAAAGGTATTGCAATTGAACAATTTTCAAAAGGCTTTCCAATACTAAAAGCAAACAAATTTCTGGGGAAGATTTCTTTCATTGAGAGATTTGATGAACAAACTTGGAGCAAATCAATTCATGGGGATTTAAATGATATGTCAATAGAGCCAATGGAAATTGGGAAATCTCACAAGGATACTTTAACCAAAAATAACATGTTAGACATATGTGTTGCAAATAAATTGGAATAAGGATACAAAACAAATAAAGATATACACTGAAAAGAAAAATCTACTTGTTGTGAAAGAATATATATAGCTTTTAGTTTTAGGATTCAAAAATAAACACAATATTAAGAAAATATTTCTGAAGCTAAAAAGACATTAATGTAAAATAAACAAGTTCGGTAAGTTCGATCGGGCCAAATCTTAAATGCCCACCTCATTAATATGAATATAATAGTTTCCTTTGAAAACCTTTCGACGTAGCGGGTTACACTAAATAATATATAGAATTTCAGGGGGGTTTGATATTCTACCAAGCTGATCAGTTCAACCAGTACGCTTCCCGAAGAGAAATTTAAAGATTCTACCTATGAAGTCTAGATAAGATTCTAGATTTATAAGAGCCGTTTTTGTTTGAGTTTTTGTGGAATAATAAGTGTGCAAAAAAATTATGAAATGGTGAAATAAAATCTGTGGATTTTTACCCCCATTATTCAAATGATTACGAGGAGTAAAATCTGGTTGAGTTTCACGCAATTTTCATGATCAGTGTGCCTTCTATTCTCTCAGGAAGTGAAATCGGCCTATTTCATATAGGCATTACTAAATTCTAATATATAACAAGTATATACGGCCAGGCCGAATCTTATGTACCCTCCACCATGGATTGCGTAGAAACTTCTACGAAATACTGTCATCTATGATCGAATTACTTGGGTTGTGGTATCTTAAAACTTTTTAAATTTTCTAAATTGTGAGTTAGTCCATACGTGGTGCGGTACGTAGAGAGCCAGAATTTAAATATGGGGGTCGCTTATATGGGGGCTATATACAATTATGAACTTGATATGGACCAATTTTTGTGTGATTGGGGATCGATTTATCTGACGGCTATATATAACTACACGCAGAGAAGGAATATGACCACCTCAAAAATGTTTCAAGAGCAAAATGTTATTTTTGTATGGTGACCATGTAACATGTTTGTCACTAAAATGTTATTTTCTCGTCAAATATAACTTGCTTGCCGAAATCAGATACATGATTTCCGAGAAAATAACATGGTTGCGAAAACCATGTTACATGGTCACCACCCAAAAATAACATTTTGCTCTTAAAACATGTTTGAGGTGATCATATTCCTTCTCTGGGTGTATAGACCGATATGGTCCTAGTTTGGCATGGTTGTTAACGGCCATATACTAGCACAATGTACCAAATTTCAACTGACTCGGATGAAATTTGCTCCTCCAAGAGGCTCCAAAACTAAATTTCTGGATATGGGGGCTATATATAATTATGGACTGATATGAACCACTTTTGGCATGGTTGTTAAATATCATATAATACCACCACGTACCAAATTTCAAACAGATCGGATGAATTTTGCTTCTCCAAAAGGCACCGGAGGTCAAATCTAGGGATCAGTTTATATGGGGGCTATATATAATTATGGACTGATACGAACCAATTCCTGCATGGTTGTTGGATACCATATACTAACATCACGTACCAAATTTCAACCGAATCGGATGAATTTTGCTCTTCCAAGGGGCTCCGAAGGTCAAGTCTGGGGATCGGTTTATATGGCGGCAATATAGGTTAGGTGGCAGCCCGATGTATCAGGCTCACTTAGACTATTCAGTCCATTATGATACCGCATTGGTGAACTTCTCTCTTATCACTGAGTGCTGCCCGATTCCATGCTAAGCTCAATGACAAGGTACCCCCTTTTTATAGCCGAGTATGAACGGCGTTTCACATTGCATTGAAAGTTTTGAAACCCTCAGAAATGTCAACAGCATTTCTGAGGTGGGATAATCCACAGCCGAAAAACTTTTTGGGGCTCGGTGGAAGCAGGAATCGAACCAACGACCTTGTGTATGCAAGGCGGGAATGCTAACCATTAATACATAATTATGTACCGATGTTGACCAATTTTTGCATAGTTGTTAAAGACCATATACTAACACCATGTACCAAATTTCAGCCGGATCGGATGAAATTTGCTTCTCTTAGAGGCTTCGCAAGCTAAATTGGGGGATCGGTTTATATGGGAGCTATATTTAATTATGGATCGAATTAGACCAATTTTTGCATGGTTGTTAGAGATCATATGCTGACACCATGTACCTAATTTCAACCGGATCGGATGAAATTTGCTTCTCTTAGAGGCTCCGCAAGCCAAATCTGGGGATCGGTTTATATGGGGGCTATATGTAATTATTATGGACCGATGTGGACCAATTTTTGCATGGTTGTTAGAGACCATATATTATCACCATGTACCAAATTTCAGCGGATCGGATGATCCGCGACGTCAGCATCGTCGTATACAGCCTCCGGGATCGCGCTTTGGCCGTCGTATTTTGTTTATCATCGCGATATGGAGTCACTACCTTCTTGTAAGTCGATAGTCCGGCTCGTTTTTTGGCTCGATGCACGGTTGTAGACGATACACCCAGCTTATTTGCGGCATCTCGGAGAGAGAGGTTAGGGTTGAAACTACCGGCAACTCTCTTTGTCGTCTCGGCGGCTTACGGTTTTCGATTTCCCCCCGATCCAGACTTCCTGGCTGTCGACAAACGTTCCCCAAACACTTTAATTTCATTTGTAACGGTTGATTTGGCAACTTTTAGCGATTTTGCCAGCTTTGCGTGCGAGTAGCTCGGATTTTCGCGATGAGCGAGCAAAATTTTGATACGCTGCTCTTCTTGCTTGGACAGCACTGAAGAGTGAATTCCAAAATCAAAATAGGAGCAAAATTCTACACACACACACCTTCAAAATAAGGGGTGTTCAGGTTTTTTAAATGCAAAATTGAAAGAAATACGTCAAGTTTATATTGACCAAATTTTGACCGTATCAGTAAAAAAACAAAAAATCGCTAATTTACTTGATATTTACGGAGAACACGCCGTGATGTAATGAATTTATTATGGGATACCTGATTTTTTAATATTTGGACGGGAAGGGGAACAAACTTATCCGAGTTGCTTGAAATTTTCAGGGAAGGTTGAAAGGGGCGTCTAGGCCGAAAACAGCTACTTTATTTTTCGATATTGAGTCGAGGAGGGGCTTCCTCTTTGTCTGACTTTTTTTAAAGTACAGTGAAAAAACTAAAATTTGTCGACTTACTGAAATTTTACAAAGAACTTGGGGGAGATTATGAAATTTATATGAGGTATATGATTTATTAATATTTGGTCGGGGAAAAATAAAAGGGTACAGGGAGACCTCCTTTCTCCTCAAGTACATATCGTCAAACAATTAAACTTTTCCAATTAATTTGAAATTTACAGAGGATGTGGGGTAGGTTATATTATTATTATAATGGATATCTGATTTTGTGATATTCGTAAGGGACGAGGGGCCTTCCCTTGCCCTGCTGTTCAAAAATTTGGCTTATAATTTGTTTGAGATTTTCTGGGACGTCTACACAACATACGCTGTATAATTTTTCGATATTGGGACGGAGAGGGAGACCTTCTCTAAAACTGAAAAAACTAGACTTCTAAAGATTACTTGAAATTTACAAAGGCCGTAGGGAAAGGTTATGAAATCAATATGGTGTACTTGATTTTTGGGTATTTGGACAGGAACCTTTTCCTTGCCCCACACTATGAAACTTGAAGGAAAATTTACAGATTTTCTCGGAATTTGCAAAGAAAGTGATGTCCCTTTACAAAAAAAAAATACAGCAAAATCTAACCTTCACCGATTTACTTGAAATTGGGAGAAGATGATTAAATTTATATAGGGTACATAATTTTTCGATATCTGATTGGGGAACGGGAATAGTAAAGTTGGGTAGTTTGTGAAATGAATATAGGTTACGTGAATTTACGATATCTGGTCAGGGAGGAGCGATGGAGGGGGGTTCGCTTTTGCCCGTTTTTTTTTTTTTTTTGAAAATAGAAAGTAGGGGATTGTCGATAAATGGGAACTCGATACATAATTTTATGGTTTTTCCACAGGCTTCTGCCACACTTTTTTAAGGAAAAAATTAAATTTACATGTTGTTGACAAGCAACGTACTGGGTGCTTCATTTTCCGGTATATGTTTGGGAAAGGCATGTTCTCCAACACTTTAACAAATGTTAATATGGTCAATTTTTAAGTACTTTTATTTTTCCGATTTATTTGACGGTATGTTGAGGAGAAGTATATTTCCCCTTGACAAATCAAGCTTGAAATTCACAGGAATGTAGAAGATTGTCCAACGATTTGAATATAGAACAATTAAAAAACAAAAAATTGATTGAAAGGGAACACCCCCTACCCCACCCCCTTGTTAAGCCGGTCAGTTTTACATCTGCATAACCGCCCTATTTCAGAATATAAACGAAATGGCGCGTAGTCCGATTTCTTTTGAAATGTACGGGAATCAGTACTTCAGTTTTTTGTGCCAGACTTCCCCTGACCCTTTTTTTCGAATTTGTCTTTAGTTCGAGGGATACGGTTGACTAAGTTATCGAAAATATGCTTCGGGAGGCGCAGCGAAGCGGGCCGAGTTACGCTAGTAGACCAATAAAAACTAAATCCAATACACAAGAAGTAATATCGGAAGATCGGTCTATATGGGGGTTATACCAAAGCATAGACCGATTCTCATCATTTTATTAAAAACATCTAGATTTCCAATGTCAGACAAATTGGATAAAAGCTACGGATTCTAGAAGCTCAAGAAGTATAATCGGCAGATCGGTCTATATGGGAGATATGCCACAACATGGACCGATACGCACAATTTTTGGTACACCTTTTTATGGTCCTAAAATACCTCTAGATTTCCAATTTCAGGCAAATTGGATAAAAACTACGGTTTCTATAAAACCAAGACCCCAAAATAGGGAGGTGGGACTATATCAAAACCTGATGCGATATAGTCCATCTTCGAACTTGACCTGCATGCAAACAAAAATTAGATAAAAACTTCGATTTCTATAAAACCAAGACCCCAAAATAGGGAGGTGGGACTATATCAAAACCTGAATAGTCCAAAACCGATATAGTCCATCTTCGAACTTGACCTGCATGCAAACAAAAATCTAATCTGTGCCAAATTTCAGGACAATAGCGTTATTATTGAAGGTTGTAGCGTGATTACAACAGACAGACGGACAAACGTACGTGGTTATATCATATTAGAATTTCTATTAGAATATATAATTTATATAGTCGGAAATCGATATTTCGATATGTTACAAACGGAATGTCAAACTTATTATACCCCCATCACCATTATATGCTGGTGGGTATAAAAATTCGATAAATGAGACTTGTATCCTAAAATCAAGTTTATACAAACTATCGTTAGAATCAAGTTCGTTTTTTTTCTTGGTGTACTTGGAATAGCATTTATTTGCCGAGCATTGTGTGTGGCCTTAATCTCCAAGGCTTTATTTAAATAAATCTATGAATAACATTTCAAAGTAAGTCTGATAAAGATTATGTGGCACATCAAACAAAGTTTGTGGTGCTTAATACAGCTTTCAGTTAAATTTCTTCTTGACAGAAAAATATACTGATTTATTAGACATTCATAGATTTTATTTTAACTATAAAGGTGGATGGTTAAAACGATAGTCAAAGTTAAGAAATTTTAATTGCGAAATTGGGTAATCGATAGAGTCTTTTCATATTTTGCCACTAGATGTCGTTACAGACGTATATTTCTAGTGCTATTAATTACCTTGTGTCATATCTAGGGCTGTCATTCGGTATCGACTTTTATAAATCCTGTGATTCGTGATTTCGAAATATTGAATCCCAAGATTTTTTCGGGATCCCGAAATGGGGCTTTTAAATATTTTGAGTATTATTTTATAGAATAAAAAAATTGTAGTAAAATAAGCCAAATTGATTTAATTCAATTTTATTAACAAACAACGTAACAAAAGAACATAAGAGTAAATTAAAAAGCAATTTCAAATTACTACTTAACAAAAAAATATGAACACAAAAATAAATTAAAAATCTATTTCATATGATTTTAGATTTTCTTTTATATTTATATACCCGAGGTGATTTTTTCTCTATAGAAATACAATTTTGACAAAATTTTCTATAAACGTAAAATTTTGAAAAAATTTTCTATAGAAATAAAATTTTTACAAAATTTTCTGTAGAAATAAAATTTTGAGAAAATTTTCTATAAAATAAAATTTTGACAAAATTTTCTATAGAAATAACATTTTGAGAAATAAAATTTTGAGAAAATTTTTTATAGAAATGAAATTTTGATAAAATTTTCTATAGAAATAAAATTTTGAAAAAAAATTCTATAGAAATAAAATTTTGAGAAAATTTTCTATAGAAATAAAATTTTCACAAAATTTTCTACAGAAATAAAATTTTGAGAAAATTTTCTATAGAAATAAAATTTTACGAAAATTTTCTTTAAACATAAAATTTTGAGAAAATTTTCTATAGAAATAAAATTTCAACAAAATTTTCTATAGAAACAAAAGTTTGAGAAAATTTTCTATAAAAATAAAATATTGACAAAATTTTCTATAAAAATAAAATATTGACAAAATTTTCTATAGAAATAAAATTTTTACAAAATGTTCTGTAGAAATAAAATTTTGACAAAATTTTCTATAGAAATAAAATAAGAATAAAATTTTGGAAAATAAAATTTTGAGAAAATTTTCTATATGTATATAAAATTTTGATAAAATTTTCTATAGAAATAAAATTTTGAAAAAAAAATTCTATAGAAATAAAATATCAACAAAATTTTCTATAGAAATAAAATTTTGAAAAAAATTTCTATAGAAACAAAATTTCAACAAAATTTTCAATAGAAATAAAATTTTTAGAAAATTTTCTATAAAAATAAAAATTTTTATAGAAATAAAATTTTGACAAAATTTTCTACAGAAATAAAATATAGAAAAAACTTTGCATAGAAATAAAATTTTTACAAAATTTTGTATAGAAATAAAATTTTTACAAAATTTTCTGTAGAAATAAAATTTTGAGAAAATTTTCTATAGAAATAAAAGTTTGAGAAAATTTTCTGTAAAAATAAAATTATTACAAAATTTTCTATAGAAATAAAATTTTGAGAAAATTTTCTATAGAAATAAACTTTTGAAAAAAAAAATCTATAGAAACAAAATTTCAACAAAATTTTCTATAGAAATGAAATTTTCTATAGAAATAAAATTTTGACAAAATTTTCAATAGAAATAAAATTTTTAGAAAATTTTCTATAAAAATACAATTTTCACAAAATTCTCTATAGAAATAAAATTTTGACAAAATTTTCTACAGAAATAAAATTTTGAGAAAATTTTCTATAGAAATAAAATTTTAAGAAAATTTTCTTTAGAAATAAAATTTTAGGTAAATGTTCTATAAGAATAAAATTTTGAGAAAATTTTCTATAGAAATAAAATTTTGAAAAAAAATTCTATAGAAACAAAATTTCAACAAAATTTTCTATAGAAATAAAAGTTTGAGAAAATTTTCTATAGAAATAAAACTTTGACAAAATTTTCAATAGAAATAAAATTTTTAGAAAATTTTCTATAAAAATAAAATTTTCACAAAATTTTCTATAGAAATAAAATTTTTACAAAATTTGCTACAGAAATAAAATTTTTACAAAATTTTCTGTAGAAATAAAATTTTGAGAAAATTTTCTAGAGAAATAAAATTTTGAGAAAATTTTCTATAGAAATAAAATTTTGACAAAATTTTCTATAGAAATAAAATAGGAATAAATAAAATAATAAAATAGGAATAAAAAAATATCTTTAGAAATAAAATTTCAACAAAATTTTCTATAGAAATAAAAGTTTGAGAACATTTTCTATAAAAATGAAATTTTTACAAAATTTTCTATAGAAATAAAATTTTGAGAAAATTTTCTATAGAAATAAACTTTTGAAAAAAAAAATCTATAGGAACAAAATTTCAACAAAATTTTCTATAGAAATAAAAGTTTGAGAAAATTTTCTAAAGAAATAAAATTTTTAGAAAATTTTCTATAAAAATTAAATTTTCACAAAATTTTCTATAGAAATAAAATTTTCTACAGAAATAAAATATTGACAAAATTTTGCATAGAAATAAAATTTTTACAAAATTTTGTGTAGAAATACATTTTTGACAAAACTTTCTATAGAAATAAATTTTTGAGAACATTTTCTATAAAAATGAAATTTTTACAAAATTTTCTATAGAAATAAAATTTCGACAAAACTTTCTATAAAAATAAAACTTTGAGAAATAAAATTTTGAAAAATTTTCTACAGAAATAAAATTTTGACAACATTTTTTATAGAAATAAAATTTCTACAAAATTTTCTATAGAAAAAAAATTGACAACATTTTGTATAGAAATAAAACTTAGACAAAATTTTATTAAGAAATAAGACTTTGAATAAATTTTCTATAGAAATAAAACTTTGAATAAATTTTCTATAGATTTAAAATTTTGAGAAAATTTTCTATAGAAATAATAGAAATTTTGAAAAAAAAATTCTATAGAATACAATTTTCTATAAATTCTATAAATTCAATTCTATAAATTCAATATGATTAAATATTTGAATTTTCTTGTTATACCCGTAAAGTCCATTGTGAGTAAATTCTCCATTTTTAAAGAAGTAGTAACTTTCCCTTGCAAGCGCAAGCTAAATCGTTAAAACATTTAAAATTCAAGGGATATTTATACATCCAAAACATCGTTGTTAATAGGAGAGATCATAATATTTAATATTTCAAATGCTGAAATAAACATCCAAAATAAGAAAAAGAAAACGTTTTAGCCACAAATATTTGATCAAAAAATTTTAGGATAATTTTTTTTTATTTGGTAGATTTTTGGTAAGATCTTCTTAAAATTTTGATAGATTATTTTTGGCACGATCCAAACACCGCATTTTTTGTCAGATTTTCTTGAAATCGGAAGCTCAGAGGTATTTTACGGTCATGAAGAAATGTGTAGAATATTCTTTATATCGGTAAGTGAAATAGGCAAAAGCTTTTTAGACTACCCAACATTTCTCTACATGGACAACTCATGGTCCTTTAGTTATTAAAACATCCATAATAAATCCTTCGAAATTTGGGGGAAAATGTTCTAATAACAAGGTCAAATGAAAGCGAATCTTTAGAACAAGAAAAAAATAGCAATACCACTACATGGACCATAGCCAACCCGTATGCGCCGAATAACAACCAAATTTGCCAGGATATTGACAAAAAGACTACCAACAAAAGGAAGGTAAATCCTGAAGTATCTTTCAGCCCCCCAAAAAACATTTCCCCGCAACTGTTACCAAGACTACCACGTACTTACTTACTATGAGTTCATCTGGCTGTAAGCCATATATAGACGCCTTTATGTCTCTTTGGCTTAGTCATTCATGGCCAGCAAAATAGCCTGGTTCGTTATATGACATTGTAAAAACGACCATCTATTCTGCCTGTCGACAACCCAAATTTTCCTGATGAGCGAGCAAAAATGCCATCATCAGGGCAATGTGATAGGGAGAAAAACAAATCATCTTAATTCCAAAAAGGTTTCCACAAGGTCATTTTGGAAAAAATGGTCATTTGTAAAAGTTTCTATGAATGGTAATGAAAATGTCATCCTTGCATATGCGAGTAAGGACGCATGGTGGTGTACTCTATCCCAATTCATAGGTTTAAATTAAATTTTCAAAAGTTATTATATGAAGGATAGGCAATATTTTATATTGTTTCTGGTATGCCTAAAGATATGCTATAAATATTAAATATATACCGTGTATATCTAACATTTAATGAAATATGTTGGATATTAGCTTGGTTAAAAGATTGGTCGGTCAAATACATTGTCTATAAAACAAAAAGCAAACATTTGGGAAATCTAATGATTTACATTTCAATTAAATCTACCTTTAACCATTTTTGAACCCCTCGCAAATATATGATTTCTCGAGGTCTGTAACATAATAATAATACCCTGCACCACTGTGTGGAACTTGGAGTTTGAAAACGAAACGAAATCGTGTGGCATGAAATCAAAAGAATTCTGTGGATAGATGCTGAAATTCGTACGACAAATTGTAACGAATGTACAATGGCGAATATTTCTTCCATAAGGTTCCAGAAGTAAAATATGGGGGTCTGTTTATATGAAAGCTATATAAATTCCAACGGGAGTGGATGAATTTTGCAACTCCAGGAAGCTCAGGCAATAATCTGGGGGCTATTTTAATTATGGACCGGTATGGACTAATTTGTGCATGGTTGTAAGACGCCGAATTTCAACCGAATTGTGCGAGGCTCCGCAAGCCAAATTTTGGGATCGATTTATATGGGGGCTAAAGTGAATCCTTTCAAAAGTTAACACCCGCGGTCGCCTTTATTTTTTGGCCACTATACCTAACCTAATCTGTCGGGGACTTTTTCTTAATTTTTTTTATTTAATTGAAATTTACAGAAGACATGGGGATTATTAAATTAATATGGGATAACCCTTTTTATACCCTAAGCCATATAGTGGTCATGGCATAATTTTGATCAGCCAAAAAATTTTATTCCTACCAGGAATATTGATTTTAGAACGCATAAAATATACACCCATCGACCCGGAATAACCTCCTGAGTTGCTCGCTCACCACTGTGATATCACAACACAGTGGTGATCTTATCTCTTATCGCTGAGTGCTGTCCGATTCTATGTTTAGCCTAGTCCGAACGGCGTTCCTTTATAGCCGAGTCCGAACGGCGTTCCATATTGCAGTGAAACCACTTAGAGAAGTTATAAAACCCTCAGAAATGTCACCACCATTACTGAGAGGGTATAATCACTGCTGAAAAAAAATGTTGGTGTTTGGTCGAAACTGGGTTTGAATCCAAAACCCTATGTATGCAAGGCAGGCATGCTAGCCATTGTCCGGCTCCCGTGTCCCGATAAAATATCACGAAAAAAATTAGCGAGTGTTCGAGTAGGGACGAAGCCCGTTTCACGTTTCAAAATGTCGAGGTAAACTCCCACTTGCCCCCTATGTTCTTTGTAATTTTCAAGTAAACCAGAGAAGTTTAGTTTTTTTCATAATACCCTCATAGTAGTACGAAATGTCGAAAAATAATGTAGCGGATTTTCGTCTAGACGCCACTCCCAAACTTCCCAGGAAATTTTAAGCAAATTGGAGATGTTAAGCTCAATTTTCGTAAAGTTGGACAAGGGAAGGCCCCCCTCTACGTGTAAAAGGGAGGTAACTCTCCCCGAAGAAATATCAAAAAATCTGATCTTTGTCTAGACCCCATCCCCAATCGGAGAACTTTAGATCTCTTTTCAAACGTCGGGCAAAGGGGAGGCAGTTCAAATATTAACAAGTATATACGGCCGTAAGTTCGGCCAGGCCGAAGCCCCAGATTTGACCTCCGGAGCCTCTTGCAGAAACAAAATTCATCCGATCCAGTTGAAATTTGGTACGTGGTGTTACTATATTGTCCCTAACAACCATGCAAAAATTGGTCAATATCGGTCCATAATTATATATAACACCCATTTAAACCGACCCCCCAGATTTGGCTTGCGGAGGCTGTAAGAGAAGCAAATTTCAACTGATCCGGTTGAAATGTGGTACGTGGTGTTAGTATATGGTCTCTAGGTTAAAGTGGCAGCCCGATTAAGTTTCAGGCTCACTTAGTCTATTCAGTCCACTGTGTAGTGTATGTTATCTAACAACCATGCAAAAATTGGTCCATATTGGTCCATAATTATATATAGGCCCCATATATACGGATCCCCAAATTTGATCTCCGTAGCCTTTTCGAGGAGCACAATTCATTCAATCCGGCTAAAATTTGGTACGTGGTGTTAGTATATGGTCGCCAACCACCATGCAAAAATTAGTCCTTATCGGTCCATAATCATATATATCCCCAATATAAACCTACAACCAAGTTTTGGAGCCTCATGGAGGATCACATTTCATCCGATTTCATACGGTTGAAATTTGGTACATTGTACTAGTTAATGGCCGCTAACAACCATACCAAGCTAGGTCCATATCGGTCGATAGTTATATAGCCCCCAGATAAACCGATCACTGATCATACAAAAATTATATACGTATTTGATATGCCTTTTTTGACTAATATATACCCCATATGGACTAACTTATAATTTAGAAGACGATGTTAAGAAGTTTTAAGGTATCTTGTCATCTGTACACGGATGAAAAAGACTGTTTTTCATATGTTTGGCTATAAACATTATATGTTTGGAACACAAATTTTTAAACACAATATTTTTGAGTGCAAGCATATAATGTTCATAAACTAGCATAACATGTTTGGGACATATATGTTAATATGTTAGAACATATTATGTTTGGGACATAAAATGTTTGTAAATATAATATGCTTGGATGCAAACATATATTAATTTAGAAATAGTCTATAAACATATATGTGTTTAGTAGCTTGGAGCGCTATTTAACAGGGAGCGATATTGAATTAAGTTGGTGGTTGTTGCTTGTTATTACAAAATTTACATTTTATTTTTCCTTGGGCAATTGATCAGCTACTTCTTTGATCCTTACAAACTGTGTGGTCCGCTGTTCGAATCCCCGTCCGGCAAAAGGTAAAATTAAAATAAAAAAAAATTTAATAATTTCTTCTACAATGTTTGTATTACAGAAAAAGGTGCTAAGAACTAAAAAATGTCTTGGAAGTGAGAAAGATGTGGGGGAATATACAATTAGGCAGAAACAAAATTTTGAGCATTCAGGTCGAAAACCTATGTTGTTAGCACCTATATTACCTGTTTATTTTCATAATTCACTATGATTGTAAATATATAAATAAATAAATAAAATTTTGAGCACAATATTGTTTGGGAGAATTTTTTTAAGCATATAATATTTTTGGGTGCAAAATGCTTCCAAACATATTATATGTTCACATAATAACATATTGTTTTTTGGAAGACAACATTATTGAATTTGGATGCAAAAATACAAAATGTTTGGAACTTAGACTACCCAAACTTATATTGTTTAGACCAATATGCTTTCAAACATATTATATATTGGTAGAGATCAAACATATAAATGTTTGGGCAATACCCAAAAATGTATATGCTTGAAGCAAAATATGTTTGGGAGTATATGTTACAGAAGCGATTTTTTGTGAGCGTGTAAGTATTATAACAACCCAAGTAATTCCATTGTGGATGACAGCCTTTAGTAAAAATTTGTACGCAATCCATGGTGGAGGGTACATAAGATTCGGTCTGGCCGTAAATACTTGTTTTATTTATTTTCATTATTATGTATAACTATGCATGCCAAATTTGGTTGAAATCGATTCAGATTTAGATATAGATCCCATATATATCTTTCGCCCGATATGTACTTATATGGACCCAGAAGCCAGAGTTTTATCCCGATTAGCTTGACATTTTGTACAAGGAGTACAATTGGTAGTATAGTCATGTGTGCCAAATTCGATTGAAATCGGTTCAGATTTAGATATAGCTTCCATATATATTTTTCGCCCGATATGGACTTATATAGCCCCAGAAGCCAGAGTTTTGGCCCAATTTGGTTGAAATTTTGCACTAGGAGTACAATTAGTAATATAGTCATGTGTGCCCAAATTGATTGAAATCGGTTTAGATTTAGATATAGCTCCCATATATATGTTTTTCTGATTTTGACAAAAATGGTCAAAATACCAACATTTTCCTTGTTAAATCGCCACTGCTTAGTCGAAAAGTTGTAAAAATGACTCTATATTTCCTAAACTTCTAATACATATATATCGAGCGATAAATCATAAATAAAATTTTGCGAAGTTTCCTTAAAATTGCTTCAGATTTAAATGTTTCCCATATTTTTTACTAAAATTGTGTTCCACCCTAGTACATTAGCCAACTTAAATTTTGAGTCTATAGATTTTGTAAAAGTCCATCAAATTCTGTCCAAATCGAGTGATATTTAAGTGTATGTACTTGGGACAAACTTTTATATATAGCACCCAACACATTTGACGGATGTGATATGGTATCGAAAATTTAGATCTACAAAGTGGTGCAGGGTATAATATAGTCGGCCCCGCCCGACTTTAGACTTTCCTTACTTGTTATAAATATTTTTTACGAGGTTATATCTATTGTTGCATTAATATTTCTAAAAAAATATCCTTTAAGAATTTTAAAGTTTCTATAATGAACTATTTTTGTGACTCACTCGACTTCTTTTAAAATTTTAGAAAGTACAGTTTATATGTCAACGCTTATTATACTATGTTATATGGCCAATAATAATCTCAAAAATAATTTAATCTAAGATAGGTGCAAGATGAACTTACCTTGCCATGGTGATTTATATGTATTTCCAAACGAATGATGAAGAAAAAACTTTATTCTTGCGTTGAAATTTCCGTTTCTCGTTGTAGTAAGCAGCTGTTATTGATAAAGGTTGTGATGATATTTTGACAATCTCTATGTAAGTCTTTTTGACGAAAACTGAAAAGGTTTTCCTGCCATCTCAATAACTGCTTGATAAAGAAACACTTTACCAAAAGAAAAATTAAGGAAAGCGGTTATCATGGATAAGGATATCACACGCGTTGACACTAAGGATATTCCGTTTTTTCCAAAATGTCAAAGGTATTCCGTTTTCTTGTTTAGCATCTTTTGTCACACATGGGAATGATGGATTTGCGTTTTTTTTTTTATAGAGATCTTAATATTGGGTACACCAAATATATCTTTTCGGAAATTGCACTTTCTAAGAAATTTGTCACTTTAGACTAGATATGAATTTTGTTTGGTTTGGTTTTGTGTTGGAATTTGGTTATTTTTTTTATTGGATTGGATTTTTTTCAAAATATCTTTTGCCTGTTATTTTTAAGCATTGAATATTCTTTTAGAAAATTTAAGAATAATTTTCCATATTATTCTTAAAAGGACATATATAAAAAACAGCTAACATCAATGCAATTCTTTCTACGAAATAATCGATTAAGACTCTAAGAATTTTTTTCTTTAGAGTAGATTTAAATTGTTTTTGGTTTTGTATTGGGATTTGGTCATTTTTTTATTTTCTTTAGCCTGTTATTTTTAAGCACGAAATATTTTTTTTTTTTGGAAAATTTTTGCATATTTTTCTTTCAAAGACAACAATAAAAATACAATTAGTTAACACCAATGCAATGCTTTATATGAAAGACACACACACACTAGCTTGTCAATTGCTGAAGGCAATGTTTTACTGTTTCTTAACTCTCTTCATGGCATGGATATGCCAGAATTCCATTTGAATGTCTCAAAAACTCCCAATTGTTATTTTTGATTCCCATAGAAGAAGAGACACACCACACATGGGGTTTTATAGGTGTATATGTGTGTGGGTGTATGAGCACATGGGAGTTTGTTACACACTTTCTCTTGTTTGTTTATGTTATGCTTCTCTATTCTCCTCTGCTCTTGTAGTTTTTGTTATTTTTTTGTATATATTTTTTCGTTTGCTCTCTTATTGTTTAAAGTCCTAGCTAAATCATCGCATGAACACCTCCTCAGCCCAATGACATGGCACTTAATAGCATTTTAGAATAGAATTTTGTCCTTGGGCTAAAAGTGAGCACAAGGCTATGTTGTCCATAATGGCTGGTAAACGTTTGTTCGTTTGTTTATATTTTCGTTTATTGGTCGTTGTTGTATCTTGGTATGGTTTGGCCCTATATCCAAAGAGCCATGTTGCTTCTGTGGTTATTACAAACTCGCAGTAGTAGTATCATCCACGCGAAGGGTCCTTATCTATGGCATTTGATAAAAGTTAGTCGAGTGTTATAAAGCCACCAATGTGATAAAGGCTAACTACTGTAGCGAAGTTTTAGCATCACAACAACAACATTTCCATAAAGATATCAAGGACTGAGAAACGGAACTGAGTACCTATGTCTATGAGTTTAACTGGCCTCTAGTAAAGCTACTGGCCCAATGTCCAAGCAAGTAGTCTACTGCTCCTTAAGGTACACGAACTAAGGTGATTTCAAAAGTGGCCTTCAATGATTTTTGTTAAGATTTATGCCTAATAGCATTGACATTGTCACTGGTCACAAATGAAATTTGGGAAAAATTTGTTAAACTGCTTTCATTGTCCTTGTGTTATTTTTGAAATTCTCTTATCCCAGAGATATCTTCTTTGTTTCGTTTTTTTTAGTTTTTGGTTTTTGTCACCCTCCTTCGATTTCACTTGAATCCTTGAGAAGAAGTTATCCTTCTACCCCAGTGACTTAATATCCTTTTAACGGGATGCCATCACCATAAAACCACAGGAAAGAGAAATCTGTAAAAGAAAAAAAAACATCATTGAAAAATAAGAAAAATAATTTATGTTGAATTTTTTTTTTGTCAGAGTTTTCTGCTATTAAAAAAATAAAAAATGGAGATGAGAGGTGGGAGAAAACCATTATGTGGTTAGTACTTAGCGGTTTCCTTAATGTCTTTATATTTTGTTAAAACCGTTTCCGCTTTACAGACTTTTGTTCATGGCCAGAAATTTCAACAGAAAAGTGAAAGCATAAAAAAAATTGGTCAAATGGAATCCTACACGAACCAAGTCAGGTTATGTTGGAAAGAGGAGTCGGATGACTTATATCGACAGACAAAAACCTTAGAGCGGTTCAAATATTTATTAACTGCTTTAATCCCATATGTCTAGTTTAGAATTCTCTATACCCAAATAAGTATATCCGGCCGAAAGTTCGGCCAGGTGTAACGTTGTTTTTTTCGTTGGCTGAGGTAAGCTAAGTCTCCTCCAGGGTACACAAGTGTTTAACTCTTTCGAGTGTTTACCTCTAAATATTAATTAATTGGGTTTTATTGATTAAAAAAAAAAAACTAGTTTATAATCTACTTGTGTGATATTTGACAATCTCTCTAATACGAACGAGATCTGTTGCGAGCAGACATTCGGGATGTCGTCGATACGGCAACTGCTATATTCGTGAAATGGCGAAGAAATTCGATTCATAGATAATCGACAAGACATAAGTATTTCGAATCTTCGGTTGCTTGATGATCGGGATTTGACTAGAGATTCGGTTCGTTGAAGAATGCATCGGTTTCTTGATGATCAGTGGTTGTTGAGTATTTGGCTTGTTGATGAACGGTGATGGATGTCCTCATCGCTCGTAGAAATTTGATAATTGATGAGGAATTCGGTTCGCTGAAAATTGGGTTAGTTGATTATCAGTTGTGATGAGATCTTCGGTTTATCGATGTTTGGCAGTTGAGTTCGTTTAAAATCGGCAGTGGAGGGAAAAATCGTTTCGTCAATGCTCGGTACTTGATGATTCGTTGACAATCGGAGCCTATTGAATTCGTTGAAACGTAGATGCTTGTTCGTTGCTGAGAGGTTCGGCTCGTTGGCGATTGGGAAATTGGGTATTCGTCGATTTGTAGATGATCGGGAACTTGCTTATTCGTCGATTTGTAGGTGATCGCGAACTGCTGATGAGATCTTCGACTTTCAGACGGTTGCTAAGTGCTGCTGCAGTTGATTGTTGTAGATGCGGTGGCAAAGCAGTCGGCAGTAACGAGGATGCCGGGATCAGCTCCGGATCGGTAATCGGCCATGGTTGGTGTTTAGTATTACTGACGACTGTCACGCAAACTACTACTACGGCTTCTATCTAACAGCGCACAGTAGGCCCGAAGGTCTCTGTGGTGGAACAGTAGATCCGAAGATCTCTGTGGGGGAATAGTAGTCCCGAAGATCTCTGTGGTGGAACAGTAGGCACGAAGATCTCTGAGGTGGAACAGTAGGCCCGAAGTTCTCTGTGGTGGAACAGTAGGCCCGAAGGTCTCTGTGGGGGAACAATAGACCCGAAGTTCTCTGTGGTGAAACAGTAGGCCCGAAGTTCTCTGAGATTAAACAATAGACCCGAAGGTCTCTGTGGTAGAACAGCAGGTCCGAAGGTATCTGTGTGGGAACAGTAGGCCCGAAGGTCCCTGTGATGGAACAGTAGGTCCAAAGGTCTATGTTGTGAAAGAGTAGACCCGAAGGTCTGTGCGGGAAACGGTAGGGCCGAATGTCTCTGCGGGGTAACAGTTAGCTCGAAGGTCTCTGTTTATATTTATTTCGGGTTTGGGAATGTCTTTTTTTCAGGTATTTGTCGAATGTCTCAGTCAGTCGCTTATCCGAGTCTCCCTTTGGTTGGCAATACGTCCACCATATAAGTAATTCATGCAATGAAGTTACTGGGAATTTTCGCTCCTTGCATGAAGTAGTTAATTAATTTTTGTCACCAGAAATCATTCCTATGCAACAACACACAGCCACCAAGCTGTTCATCATAGCACCTAGTGGTGGTTTGTGTGTTGGTCAGTTGACGAAAGTTGGATTGAGAATGTACGGCAAAATAAATAACTAAATTAATTTTGTCACGTTATACAGGCCTAATCTTATATACCCTCAACCATGGACGGAAGACTGTCATCCATAATCGATTTACTTGGGTTGTGGTAACACGCGCCTAGCTGTTTACTTAAAAATATGAAATTTCTGATGGAATCGATTAAACATACTACCTCAAGGAAATTCCGCGGTGGCGGGTTCTCTGCATCGGATTGACTCGATGGGTCCTACTTATCGGTGTTTCGTCCGTCTTTTTATGTTGGAAGAGGTGCATTCCGGGAAGCCTCCTCCGTTTGCTTTCGGTCCAAGCCGGGATTGAGGAAATACCACAGAGCATAGTACTGTTCAGTTTTCCGAAGCCACATTAACCACCGTTCGCTTTCTGTGAGGTGCACTTCCGGATTTGCTTCAACTTAACATCGCTGCGGAAATATAAAGCAGAAGAATAGGGACTCGCGTGATGAATGCTAGCCCTGCTGGTCCTAATATCAGGGTACTGAATCTAGATATTAGTAACATGGTCGACGAGTACAAGCGGTTAGAGCACCTGAACCTAGACACAGGAACAGACACAGTTGAGGTCAACAGTGAGAGCCCTCTCGAACCCCGCTACAAGGGATGATGGGATCTCCGTCACTATTGAAGACGTGACGATGATACTATGCCTCCCCCAGCCAATTCACTGAATTTTTCGACTCAAAAATTTCAAATGAAAGCAGCGATTAATGAAATTATACACGGAAAAAACCTCGTCCGGTTCTAAAAACTTTATCTTTACATTAATACTTTTGACAGCATGTGCCATCAGAGTTTTTAAAAATATGTTAACGACAACTCCTATTTTTGAACTCTTTTTAGCTTTGTGGTCAAGATACAAAAAGTTCATTCATTTTGAAGAATTTTACAGAATTATTAAAGCCAAGTTAAACTTAGTTCGATGTTCTTAACTCAAAAACGAATCAGTAAAAGCAGAATACAATTTATAAAAAAAAAAACTTTTTAGCCCATTAGAAAAGAACCTCAAGCCGAACTAAGAAATAAATAAATAAATTAACCAAAACGTCAACACATTGGCACATTTTATTATAACTTGAAAATTGGGCATTATGGTCCACAGTACCAATTCAAAAAGTTTTAAATTAAATTAAATGAGTGGAAGGTTGTTCTAGAAGTTCCTCTTACAACCAGATTTTCTTCCAATTTTGATACTTTTTTGAGCCAGAAAGATACAGGTTATATAAAGACATCATACAAATTTTATTTTTTGATCATTTCGATTTCCATGCATGCCCATTTACCCTCAATAAACTTTGATTGGATTCAAAGAATAATTCTAACAATTGGTCTAAAATTTCGTTTCCCAGAAACATAAATAGGAATTTGATAAATTCTCTTCGGATAATATTTAATTAATTCCCCTCGTAATGTATTCTCCTCTCAGGTTTGCATATATGGATCTTAATTCGGATTCATAAACTCACGTATCTCAGATTTTAATTTTTTTCACCATTTTCTTCCTTTAAAAGATTTTTTACGATAAATAAAGGCTGCCGCATATATAAAGTAATATACATAATAGTAATATTCGAATTCCAAGGTATGAAGACTAAAAAAAATTGTACCGATAAATATCCAGGGGGAGGCTAATATTTTTCTAGCACCCACCTAGTTACGCCAATGATACAAGCGTAAAACTCTGTTTTTCTTTTTAAAATCAAAAGTTTTTACTCACAAAACTTTTACTTGATGACAAAAGAAGATGAATGCAAACGAATAGTCCTCAACAAGAAATATTTATTCTATGGTTTAATTACAAAATTGTCCTTTGTAAAATCCAAAAAATGGCACAAAATGAAATGAATTTTTGGCCAAGCAAAAAACAAAATGGCAAACAATGGGAAAATACAGAATAGAAACAAGTAAGAAAAGCCTAAAGTCGGATGGTACCGACTATATTATATCCTTCACAACTATATGTTATAAGATTTAACACAATGTTAGTAAAAAATATGGGAAATAATAAGCTACAGCCATTTTTATGCAATTGCACAAAATTCTATTTATGATTTATGGGTATTTTGCCACATCTTAACCAATTCTGTGGAAAATCTGGGGAAATCATCGCTAAAGTTATGTGAAAAATGTAGATGTGCTGGTCATTTTTCCCAAATCAGAAGACTATATGCACTCAATAAAACAGTGAACCCACCAGAAAGGAACATTTTTGTTAATTTTAGAAAATTTTAACTAAACTGATGTGGCGCCAATTTCACAAAAGTACGTAAATATTTTTCAACAAATTCAAAAGAATTTATTAGACATAGTTATTTTTGTATACCCTGCGCCACACTGTGGAACAGGGTATTATAAGTTGGTGCATATGTTTGCAACACCCAGAAGGAGACGAGATATACGCATGGTGTTTTTGGCAAAAATGCTCAGGGTGGGCTCCTGAGTCGATATAGCCATGTCCGTCTGTCCGTGAACAAAGTTTTGTAATCAAATTCTAGGTCGCAGTTTTAATCCAATCAACTTCAAATTTGGCAAAAGTATGTGTTTTGGCTCAGAATAGAACCCTATTGATTTTGGAAGAAATCGGTTCAGATTTAGATATAGCTCCCATATATATATTTCGCCCGATATGGACTATATGACACCATAAGCCAGAGTTTTACCCTAATTTGCTTAAAATTTTGCACAAGAAGAACAATTAGTACTATAGTCAAGTGTGCCAAATTTTATTGAAATCGGTTCAGATTTAGATACAGCTCCCATATATATCTTTCGCCCGATATGGACTAATACGGTCCCAGAAGCCAGAGTTTTACCCCAATTTGGTTGAAATTTTGCACTAGGAGTACAATTAGTATTATAGTCAAGTGTGCCAAATTTTGTTGAAATCGGTTCAGATTTAGATATGGCTCCCATATATATTGTTCGCCCGATTTACACTCATATGACCATAGTGCCAATCTTTTACTCCGATTTAATTGAAATTTTGCACAGGGAGTAGAATTAGTATTATAGCTATGCGTGCCAAATTTGGTTGAAATCGGTTCAGATTTAGATATAGCTCCCATATATATGTTTTTCTGATTTCGACAAAAATGGTCAAAATACCAACATTTTCCTTGTAAAATCGCCACTGCTTAGTCGAAAAGTTGTAAAAATGACTCTAATTTTCCTAAACTTCTAATACATATATATCGAGCGATAAATCATAAATAAACTTTTGCGAAGTTTCCTTAAAATTGCTTCAGATTTAAATGTTTTCCATATGTTTTTTACTAACAGGTTGGCTGATAGGTCACCGGTCTGACACATAGATGGCGTTGCTAGTATTAAATTCATATTATTTTTATATAGTAGCAACCTTCAAATGATTCGTGTCAAAATTTGACGTCTGTAAGTCAATTAGTTTGTGAGATAGAGCCTCTTTTGTGAAGCAACTTTTGTTATTGGAAAAAAAATGGAAAAAGAGGAATTTCGTGTTTTGATAAAATACAGTTTTCTTAAGGGAAAAATACGGTGGAAGCAAAAACTTGGCTTGATAATGAGTTTCCGGACTCTGCCCCAGGGAAATCAGCTATAATTGATTGGTATGCAAAATTCAAGCGTGGTGAAATGAGCACGGAGGACGGTGAACGTAGTGGACGCCCGAAAGAGGTGGTTACCGACGAAAACATCAAAAAAATCCACAAAATGATTTTAAATGATCGTAAAAAGAAGTTGATCGAGATAGCAGAGGCCTTAAAGATATCAAAGGAACGTTTGGTCATTTCATTCATCAATATTTAGATATGCGGAAGCTCTGTGCAAAATGGGTGCCGCGCGAGCTCACATTTGACCAAAAACAACAACGTGTTGATGATTCTAAGCGGTGTTTGCATCTGTTAACTCGTAATACACCCGAGTTTTTCCGTCGATATGTGACAAGGGATGAAACATGGCTCCATCACTATGCTCCTGAGTCCAATCGACAGTCGGCTGAGTGGACAGCGACCGGCGAACCGTCTCCGAAGCGTGGAAAGACTCAAAAGTCAGCTGGCAAAGTAATGGCCTCTGTTTTTTGGGATGAGCATGGAATAATTTTTATCGATTATCTTGAGAAGAGAAAAACCATAAACAGTGACTATTATATGGCGTTATTGGAGCGTTTCAAGGTCGAAATCGCGGCAAAACGGCCCCATATGAAGAAGAAAAAAAGTGTTGTTCCACCAAGACAACGCACCGTGCCACAAGTCATTGAGAACAATGGCAAAAATTCATGAATTGAGCTTCGAATTCCTTCTCCACCCACCGTATTCGCCAGATCTGGACCCCAGCGGCTTTTTCTTGTTCTCAGATCTCAAAAGGATGCTCGCAGGGAAAAAATTTGGCTGTGATCGTCGAAACTGAGGCCTATTTTGAGGCAAAACCGAAGGAGTACTACCAAAATGGTATCAAAAAATTGGAAGGTCGTTATAATCGTTGTATCGCTTTTGAAGGGAACTATGTTGAATAATAAAAACGAATTTTCAAAAAAAAATGTTTTTTTCTTTGTTAGACCGGGGACTTATCAGCCAACCTGTTAACATTGTGTTCCACCCTAGTGTATTAGCCGACTTAAATTTTGAGTCTGTAGATTTTTTAGAACTCTATCAAATTCTGTCCAGATCGAGTGATATTTAAATGTATGTATTTGGGACAAACCTTTATATGTAGCCCCCAACACATTTGACGGATGTGATATGGTATCGAAAATTTAGATCTACAATGTGGTGCAGGGTATAGGTTAAGGTTAGGTTAAAGTGGCAGCCCGATTAAGATTCAGGCGCACTTAGACTATTCAGTCCATTGTGATGCAGGGTATAATATAGTCGGTCCCGCCCGACTTTAGACTTTCCTTACTTGTTTTTTTTTTTATTTACACATTTATATTTATACTATATTAAATTTTTATAATGAAACTTCGAAATGTTGGTTATTAAAGATTTACAGTCAGAAACAGTGCTCGATATAAACAAACTAGACTGAGCTTTTGAATAAAATATTATTTTTTTATTGCAAAAATAACAATTTTGTTACAAAAAATGGTTTTTGAAATAAAAGTTTGAAATTTTCGAAGGAATTCAAAAACTGCAACAAAAGAAGAACGTGAAGTCGAGTATAAACAAACATAAATAATTTTATAATATACACATAAATTTATTTTGGGCGTGAACAGTTTTTTACTAGTATTTAACACCATTTTATATGCATGTTTTGTACTTAGTTTCATTTTTACCTTTAAGGCCGGTATTAAGTTGGCACTTTTACGTATTTAGTTTGGATCCTTAGTCAGTTTGAAGCCGATTAAAGAACCCAGCAAAAAATACTTCAGCAGTAAGAGTTTAGTTGCGCTTTTTGGTATACAATAAAGTAGGCAGTGTATCCACACTGCATGATCGGTGGCAATAACGTAAACGAGTAGTAAAACTAGTTTATGATCATTTGTTTACGTTATTGCAACCAATTCATGCAGTATAGATGCATGAAAGGTAGTGCTGTTTTTCTTCATGCCAACAATGCTATACTCAAGAATATCTATAACTTCTTAGCAATATTTCTATAAAAATGAGCAATTATATCAGCACTGTGTAGAAGCTGCTCTAAATCGGGACATCGCCCACAAAAATCAGCGCTTATTCGGTTGTTTTGTAAGCAGTTGTTACTGCCTCTCTACCTTGCAATTCTGCTGAAATAGTGCTCCATTTTATGTACAAACGGACTAGAGGATAACAACAATTTAACAATAGGCCATAGTAGTGGCCATGTTCACTTGTTTAATTTTTTATATTCACCAAAAACTTTTCTCTCCCCATGTGTTGAAATTGCAATTGTATATGTTTAGATCTAAATGTAAATACAATAGACTTTTGAGAGTCTTCAGTATTTTTTTTTTTTTGTAAAACTTTTCTACTTCTCTGTGGCCTTGTTACCATATGATATAAGCATATAACATATCCTTGCGTATAAACATGTGCCTGGAATTCGTGCAATGAGAGTCGTATTAAATGTTTTTTGGGGGTATTGTTGTTATTTTTTGTTATCTTGTTCAACAAATGTATCTTTTTTTAGCATTTCCAAAGTGGTAAACATTTCGAGCGTACATATATTCGTTTAAGCGTAAAGGAAAAACTTTCCACAATAGATCCTTGTTATTCATGCTGTGCACATTTGGTTAGATGCATGAGTGAAAGCCATTGTTTGGTTCCTTCCCAGATCGTAATGTGTGGCAAGAGGAAAGGTAGACTAGATTATTAGACTTGCAAATTTCTCATGTGACACCATGAACATGTGTTCGTGGAAGACTCTTTGTAAAGTCATCCTGTGTAAGGACAATGAATACTTGTGAGTTTTCTAATATGTGTGAAAACTTTGAAGTGTACCAAGTTCATGCTAATTTACACTGATGAATAAATCCCATGTGATGTCTTCTATATTTCAAATTCTATCCAAAAACTTAGAAATTGGAAATTTGTGATCTAACAAAAGCTACCGATGAAGCCAGGAAATGCTAGTTTTCACTTTACTTCCAGCTGATGAAATAGAAACAGAATTCGGTATTTGTAAACAAGAGACACACCCTTCCATTAAATGTTAAAAAAAAAACACAAATTGTGGGACAAGGAAATTTAGTTTTCCATTATAAGTAAAATGTATATTCTGAATTATATGAACTAAACACATATATTTTTTGAAATATTTAAAATAAATTTATTTTTTTAATTTAAAAACAAGTATAAACGGCCGTAAGTTCGGCCAGGCCGAATCTTATGTACCCTCCACCATGGATTGCGTAGAAATTACTACGAAAGACTGTTATACACAATCGAATTACTTGGGTTGTGGTATCTTAAATCGTTTTCTAAATTGTGAGTTAGTCCACACGTGGTATATATTAGACAAAAAGGTATGTAAGTCTACAAATAATTACGAATCGATATGGACTTTTGCATGGTACGTAGGGAGCCAGAATTGAAATATGGGGTCGCTTATATGGGGGCTATATAAAGGGTGATTTGTTAAGAGCTTGATAACTTTTTTTTTAAAAAAAACGCATAAAATTTGCAAAATCTCATCGGTTCTTTATTTGAAACGTTAGATTGGTCCATGACATTTACTTTTTGAAGATAATTTCATTTAAATGTTGACCGCGGCTGCGTCTTAGGTGGTCCATTCGGAAAGTCCAATTTTGGGCAACTTTTTCGAGCATTTCGGCCGGAATAGCCCGAATTTCTTCGGAAATGTTGTCTTCCAAAGCTGGAATAGTTGCTGGCTTATTTCTGTAGACTTTAGACTTGACGTAGCCCCACAAAAAATAGTCTAAAGGCGTCAAATCGCATGATCTTGGTGGCCAACTTACCGGTCCATTTCTTGAGATGAATTGTTCTCCGAAGTTTTCTCTCAAAATGGCCATAGAATCGCGAGCTGTGTGGCATGTAGCGCCATCTTGTTGAAACCACATGTCAACCAAGTTCAGTTCTTCCATTTTTGGCAACAAAAAGTTTGTTAGCATCGAACGATAGCGATCGCCATTCACCGTAACGTTGCGTCCAACAGCATCTTTGAAAAAATACGGTCCAATGATTCAATGATTCCAATGATTTACAATTATGAACTTGATATGGACCAATTTTTGAGTGATTGGAAATCGATTTATCTGAGGACCTAGTTAGGCATGGTTGTTAACGGCCATATACTAGCACAATGTACCAAATTTCAACTGACTCGGAGGAAATTTACTCCTCCAAGAGGCTCCAAAACCAAATCTCGGAATCGGTTTATACAGGGCTGTGGAGTCGGAGTCCGAGTCTTGGAGTCGGAGTCTGAAGATTTTGCTGGAGTCGGAGTCGGGGTCGTAAAAATTTTGCTCGACTCCGACTCCGGCTAAACCAAATTTTTTAAAACACTTCACATTTTTGTAACTAAGCAAGTTTTTACGCAAATTAGTTTCCATTGCGTTATTCATTCGATCAATGTACAGCATGATTGTAAATGAAAATCAACTTTCAATTACGGCTATATTTTTATGTTTCCTAGAATGTTAGACTAGCAGATAGGCTGGATCGATCGATTTTACTGCCCATATCAATTTATTTGAAATATTTCGAACAATCGAAATATTTTTTAATTTTATTTTTTAATTTTATTTTAAGGCCATATACATATGTGGAATATTGACAGAAAATTTTTTCAAAGTTGTTTTTTATAGAAAATTTAGTCAAAATTTTATTTCTATAAAAAATTTAGTCAAAATTTTATTACTATAGAATTTTTTTTTTCTATAGAAAATTTAGTAAAAATTTTATTTCTATAGAAAATTGAGTCAACATTTTTTTCTATAGAATATTTTGTAAAATTTTATTTCTATAGAAAATTTTGCAAAATTTGGTTTGTTACACAAAAAGTTTTTCAAAATTTTATTTCTATTGATAACTTTATATCTATAAAAATTTAAGTCAAAATTTTATTTCTATAAAAAATTTTGCCAACATTTTATAGTAATAGATTTTTTTATTAGAAAATTTGGTTAAAATTTTATTTCTATAGAAAATTTAGTCAAAATTTTATTTCTATAGAAAATTTAGTCGAAATCTTGTTTCTGTAGAATATTTTGCAGAATTTTATTTACTACACAAAAATTTTTCTAAAATTGTATTTTTATTGATGATTTTTTCAAAATTTTATTTCTATAAGAAAAAATTTTCAAATTTTTTTTCTATAGCAAATTTTCTCAAAATGTTTTTCTTACTGATGCTCACTGATACTCACTGCTATAAAAAATGTATTCAAAATTTTATTACTATAGAAATATTTTTTTCTATATAAAATTTAGTCAACATTTTATTTCTATAGAAAATTTAGTCAAAATTTTGTTTCTATAGAATATTTTGCAAAATTTTATTTCTATAGAAAATTTTGCAAAATTTTGTTTTCTAAACAATTTGTTTTTAAATTGTATTTCTATTGATAAGTTTTTCAAACTTTTATTTCTATAAAAAATTTTGCCAAATTTTATTTCTATAAAAATTTTATTCAAAATTTTATTTCTATATATTTGGTCAAAATTTGATTTCTATAGAAAATTTTGCCAACATTTTATTTCTATAGACAATTTAGTCAAAATTTTGTTTCTGTAGAAAATTTTGCAAAATTTTATTTCTATATAAAATTTTGCAATTTTTTTTTTACTAGACTAAAATTTTTCCAAAAGTGTATGCTCACTGATACTCATTGCTTAGTCGAAAACTTGTAGAAAATTTTTCAATGAATGAATCATAAATGCATTTTTGCGAAATTGTCTAAACAATTATAAATATTTCCCAAATATTGCCCGAGATTTTGTAGAAGTCCGATTTGAAATTTTATCAAAATGTAGATCTAAATACAAAGTTGGGCAGAGTATATTATAATCGGCCCGCCCGAATTTAGACTTTCCTTGCATTTTTATTTTGTGTTAAAATTGTGTTACGTCCCATAACGTTAGATTTAAATTTTAAGTACATAGATTTTGTCTAAATCGATTCAAATTCAAATTCATGCATATGGGAATATAAACCTTTATATAGCTCGCAACAAATTTAAAGGATTTGAGATAGTATCAATAATTTTGGTCCACACATACATATACTGCTTTTATCTTCTCATATCATGATGGGTATTTATATCATTATTTTATTTATTAAACATTGCCCTAAATTTGAAATATAGAGTTCAATTGGCATCTAATGTGAAACTAAGACCTTTTTTGCACACATAAGTAAATACGATACTTTATATCTGGAGGTCGGTTTATATGGGAGCTATATATAATTATGGACTGATAGGAACCAATTCTTGCATGGTTGTTGGATACCATATATGTTACTAACATCACGTACCAAATTTCAACCGAATGGGAAGAATGTTGCTCTTCCAAGGGGCTCCGGAGGTTAAATCTGGGGATCGGTTTATATGGGGCCTATATATAATTATGGACTGATATGAACCAATTCCTGCATGGTTGTTGGATACAATATACTAACATCAAGTACCAAATTTCAACTGAATCAGATGAATTTTGGTCTTCCAAGAGGCTCCGGAGGTCAAATCTGGTGATCGGTTTATATGGGGGCTATATATAATTATGGACCGATGTGGACCAATTTATGCATGCTCATTATTTCATATACTAACACCATGTACCAAATTTCAGCCGAATCGGATGAAATTTGCTAGAGGCTCTGCAAGCCAAATCGGGGGATTGGTTTATAAGGGGGCTATACAATTATTGACCGATGTGGCCCAATTTGTGCACAGTTGTTAGACACCATATACTTACACCATGTACGAAATTTCAGCCCGTTCGGATGAAATTTGCTTCTCTTAGAGACTCCGCAAGCCAAATCTGGGGATCGGTTTATATAGGGGCTATATATAATTATGGACCGATGTGGACCAATTGTTGCATGGTTGTTAAAGACCATATACTATCACAATGTACCAAATTTCAGACGGATCGGATTAAATTTGCTTCTCATAGTGGATCCCCAAGCCAAATTTATATGGGGGCTATACGTAAAAGTAGACCGATATGGCCCATTTGCAATACCATCGGACCTACATCAATAACAACTACTTGTGCCAAGTTTCAAGTTGATAGCTTGTTTTGTTCGTAAGTTAGCGTGGTTTCAACAGACGGACGGACGGCCGGACGGACATGCTCAGATCGACTCAGAATATATATATATATATATATATATATATATATATATATATATATATATATATATATATATATATATATATATATATATATATATATATATATATATATATATATATATATATATATATATATATATATATATATATATATATATATATATATATATATACTTTATGGGGTCTTAGAGCAATACTTCGATGTGTTACAAATGGAATGACAAAGTTAATATACCCCCATCCTATGGTGGAGGGTATAAAAAATCTACCATTTTTGACAGAATTCTACGAACTGTGGCAACCGTGTTGGCAACTCCAATA
This sequence comes from Haematobia irritans, assembly GCF_050003625.1. Classification (NCBI taxonomy): domain Eukaryota; kingdom Metazoa; phylum Arthropoda; class Insecta; order Diptera; family Muscidae; genus Haematobia; species Haematobia irritans. The sequence continues at coordinate 88,823,151 of NC_134401.1, read as the reverse complement.
TTCCTCATTACAATAAATTGAGATAATTCACTAAAACCAATGTGAATTACACTCGAACCTCCCGAAAAAATATTTTTGATAGTCGACATTGAATTCATGCTGATGAGGATTCTATTTCGATATAGCTCCCATGTAGTACATGTACGTCTGATATACGTTTTTACCGAGGGAAGCAACTTTCAAAGATTGATGTCCTAAATTCAAAGAAAATAATTCTGTAATCAAACGCTATAAACTTTCTCTTATTTAAAATTTCTTCATTTTAAAGAAATTTGTCCTTAATATTGTATTAAGTGGAAAATCTTTCATCTTATGTTACTATTTTTCCCACAATGAACACTCTAATCAAGTTAATTGGTATTTCAACTCAATGAGTTCCAGAGACTTTCTCGAGCAGCTACATTGTTTAGTGCTTTTATCTGTAACATGGAATTCATTGTCTGTCTAAAGCGGGCAATCAGTCCAAACCTAAGTGTTTTTTTTTTTTTGTTTAAAATGCTCTCAATAATATTGAAGTATTGAATTTAAACAATATTTATGTAATAAGGAACTGTATTCAGACCCAATAGACATTTCATATACCTTGGGTTCCTTCTGGTGTTCCAGTAGTTTGCTGTTACCTACAACTCAAACCCTCGTTCTTTTGGCGCTTATTTCACACAAAGAGCGGTCACTTACAATTGTCTTGTATCAGATCGTCAAGGAAACTATACTTAATGGAAAAATACAATTCCTGGAAATGGATACAAATAGTATGGATACAATAGTAATGCTATTGTAATGCTTCAATTGCATTGAATGAAAGTCTAGAGTTTGGAGCATTTCATTTTGCTTTGAATGGAAATATAAACAACGTGGCTTCCTCATTCATCTAAGCTCTCGGGCAGCCAACAATGTAAGATTTTGATTCACACGGGGAAGAGAATTCTAAAATTCGAACAGAGAAAATAAGTTTGGACTTGTTTTAGAGGTGTGCGCGTGACTGAAATTTCATTCGCACTCACGCACATTCACGAAGCAAAATGTTTATTCACGCACGATACGTGTTGTAGCCAATTCCACTCACGCACATTCACGAAATGAAAACCAGTACTCACGAAATGAAAACCAGTACTACTTTTAAAGACTCACGCACGATTCACGACAAATTCACGAGACTCACGACATTTTCCAAACGAAAATCAGCAAAGGTAACAAAATTCAAAAATAGAATATTGTTCGAGATCTAAATTAATTTCAGTTAACATACGAGTATGAATTAAATCTTGATTGTTTTTTCGTGAGCGTGGTTTTGAAGAAATTTTATTCACGCACATTCACGAATCGATTATATTTCTCACGCAGGACATATTTACGAGGGCAGTTCGGAAACTTCTTAGCCTAGCACAAAAAGGCGCGGTATAAACAGAAAAAAGTTAAGTGTTTTTGGAAACTTCCATCTCTGTTATGAACACAAGTTAAATTTTGTTTCGATCTGGCAACTCCTTCAGGTAAACAGGTGTTCAAAAAAGACACATCCGCAATTTTTTTACAATGAAAGAAATGAAGAAATGCGTGCTATCATTAAATATTTACATAAAAAAGGTTTATCGGGACAAGAATTTCATAACGAAATGGTGAATGTGTTAGATGAAAGTGCTCCTTCATGTGCAACAGTAAAAAATTGGGTTGCTGAATTTAAACGTGGTCGTGCAAGCATTGAAGATGAACCACGAAGTGGACGTCTAAAAACAGAAATTGTAGCCAAAGTGCATGATATGGTATTAAATGATCGACGAATAAAAGTGCGTGAAATTGCTAATATCATGGGCATCTCAAATAATCGAGTCCATTTAATTTTGCATGAAGAACTACGGATGAAAAAGCTTTCTGCAAGATGGGTGCCGCATTTGTTAACAGCCGATCAAAAACGCATAGGAATGAACATTTCTGAAGCTTGTTTGGATCGTTTTAAGTGAAATAAAATTGATTTTAAGCGTCGTTTCATAACTATTTATGAGACATGGATCCACCACTATACTCCAGATATAAAAGAACAATCCAAACAATGGACAGAAGCTGGAGGAAGTACCCCAAAGAAGGCAAAAACAATTCAATCGGCTGGTAAGGTTATGGCAACGGTTTTTTGGGACTTCAAATGTATTTTATTGATTGACTATCTGCAAAAGGGTAAAACAATAAATTCAGAGTACTATTGCAACCTTTTGGATCAATTAAATCTACAAATTCGAAAAAAACGTCATGGCTTTCAACACAAAAGAAATAATTTTTCATAAAGACAACGCACCAGCGCACAAGAGTGTTTTAACAATGACTTAAAATCAACGAATTAAAGTACGAGATGCTTGACCACCCACCTTATTCTGCTGATTTAGCTCCCAGTGACTTTTACTTGTTCCCAAATCTAACAAAAAATCCTTGCTGGCAAGCGTTTTACCTCAAATGAAGATGCAATTACAGTTGTAAACCACTATTTTGAAGACCTAGAGGAAAACTATTTTAATCAAGGGATAGAATTGTTAGAAAAGCGTTGGACTAAGTGTATTGAAGTTTCAGGAGATTATATTGAAAAATAAAAATATTTTTGAAAAACTATCTATTCTCCTTCATTGATAGGCTAAGAAGTCCCATTCACGAAAGTTGCTTTGGATTTTGTTCACGACTCAAAGAAGCGGAGAATTGAAGTAAAAACATATTTAAGACACAATTTCCTTTTAAATGTAAGTTTTGCGTACTTGATTCTAGGAAACATACTTAAATTAATTCGTTTTTTCAGCTTTTTTCTTCATTAGATGTCAGAGTCCTATAAAATCATATTAACGACAACTTCAATTTCTACATTCGAAATCGACTAAGTAGAAATTATGCTTTTTTTTCAATTACAAATCTCGTTAAAATAAAGTGTTGAAAAAATCTCAAATTTTTAGACGCTTTTTATACCCTCCACCATAGGATGGGGGTATATTAATTTTGTCATTCCGTTTGTAACACATCGAAATATTGGTCTAAGACCCCATAAAGTATATATATTCTGGTGTTGGTATTTGGTATCTAACAACCATGCAAAAATTGGTCCACATCGGTCCATAATTATAACAGGTTGGCTGATAAGTCCCCGGTCTAACAAAGAAAAACACATTTTTTGTCAAAATTCGTTTTTATACCCTCCACCATAGGATGGGGGGTATATTAACTTTGTCATTCCGTTTGTAACACATCGAAATATTGGTCTAAGACACCACAAAGTATATATATTCTGGGTCGTGGTGAAATTCTGAGTCGATCTGAGCATGTCCGTCGTCAGTCCGTCCGTGCGTCCGTCCGTCCGTCTGTTGAAATCACGCTAACTTCCGAACGAAACAAGCTATCGACTTGAAACTTGGCACAAGTAGTTGTTATTGAAGTAGATCGGATGGTATTGCAAATGGACCACTTTTACGTATAGCCCCCATATAAACGGTCCACTTTTACGTATAGCCCCCATATAAACGGACCCCCAAATATGGCTTGCGAGGCCTCTAAGAGAAGCAAATTTCATCCGATCCGGCTGAAATTTGATACATGGTTTTAGTATATGCTATATATAATTATGCTATATATAATTATGGACCGATTTCGACCAATTTTTGCATGGGTGTTTGAGGCCACGTACCAAATATCAACTGAATCAGATGAATTTTGGTCTTCCAAGAGGCTCCGGAGGTCAAATCTGGCGATCGGTTTATATGGAGCTATATATAATTATGCACCGATGTGGACCAATTTTTGCATGGTTATTAGAGACCATATACTAACACCATGAACCAAATTTCAGCCGGATAAGATGAAATTTGCTTCTCTTAGAGGCTCCGCAAGCCAAATCTGGGGATCGGTTTATATGGGGGCTATATATAATTATGGACCGATATGAACCAATTTTTGTATGGTTATTAAAGGCCATATACTAACACAATGTACCAAATTTCAGCCAGATCGGATGAAATTTGCTTCTCTTAGCGGCTCTGAAAGCCAAATCGGGGGATCGGTTTATATGGGGGCTATATATAATTAAGGACCGATGTGGACCAATTTTTGCATGGTTGTTAGAGACCATATACTAACACCATGTACCAAATTTCAGCCGGATCGGTTGAAATTTGCTTCTCTTAGCGGCTCTGAAAGCCAAATCGGGGGATCGGTTTATATGGGGGCTATATATAATTAAGGACCGATGTGGACCAATTTTTGCATGGTTGTTAGAGACCATATACTAACACCATGTACCAAATTTCAGCCGGATCGGATGAAATTTGCTGCAGGCCAAATTTGGGGGTCCGTTTATATGGGGGCTATACGTAAAAGTGGACCGATATGGCCCATTTGCAATACCATCCGACCTACATCAATAACAACTACTTGTGCCAAGTTTCAAGTCGATGGCTTGTTTCGTTCGGAAGTTAGCGTGATTTCAACAGACGGACGGGCGGACGGACGGACATGCTCAGATCGACTCAGAATTTCACCACGACCCAGAATATATATACTTTATGGGGTCTTAGAGCAATATTTCGATGTGTTACAAACGGAATGACAAAGTTAATATACCCCCCATCCTATGGTGGAGGGTATAAAAATTAAATTTTTAATTGAATATTTTTTAAGACTCAATTAACCCTTTAATTGGAAAAATTTTCGTGAAATTTTTTTCTGTGATTTGCATTTATGTAAATCACAAGATGTTAAGGAGTTTTAAAATACCTTGCCATCGGCAAGTATTTCCACAACCCAAGTAATTCATTTGTGGATGACAGTCTTTAGTAGAAGTTTCTACGCAATCCATGGTGGAGGGTACATAAGATTCGGCTGGCCGAACTTACGGCTGTATATATATATATTTTTTTTTTTTTAACTCATTTACATTGAACGAATTTGTTGAAAGTTTGGTGATATCCATCATAGAAACTGAATTGACAAAGGGGAAATTCTAAGCTAACACTCTAAGAAACTCATTTATTCAAACCTAAATGTCAAAAAGTACCACATGTTTTCCTTTAAATTCGTTCAACTTCTTGTCCTTCTTGCTATTTTGCTGATTATAGAATAATTTTATTTATTTGTCATTTAAATTCCGGTCGTATGTCTATCAAAGCCAAATGTCGCAGTAGCAAAACAAAAAGCAAAACACTGAGAAGGTCTTCAATAAAATCAAATACCATTTATGGGAGCTCTACATTTTCTCTCACTATGTTTTTGCTTTGAAAATTTGGCTTGTGTTGGGGCCTATTCAAAAATTAACCAAATTTCGGAAATGAATCGATACAAATTGAGTTTGGCAACATATACTCTTCTTTCGAATGTTATGTTTGTTGGTGCCATTAGTTGGACATTATTTGGATGGGTAAAACAAACTTATCAAGACCATGTCCTTAGGAATGCCTTGAGCAGTAAAAAGACATGCCCAAAACATTAGTATTTAAGGTTAGTTGAAGATACTAGATTGGTCACAGATTGTTTAGTATGTTTGTGTGAATGAATGTCGATTTCATAGCATTTATATTTCTATATGTATGTCTGTGTGTGAGTGTATGTCATATTGATGGCAGTCAGCAATTTCTAGTTTTCAATACTGTGTCACCATGAGAGCTACTGCAAATGGTTGACATTGTTTTATCTTTGATACACTCACTCACCCACACACACACACACGCATTTAAACAGGTCATAAGAATACATTCACAGTAGGTTATGTCGAAAATCATTATTTCATTTAAATTCGCAACACTGAAAAAAATATTGTTGTAAACACGAAAATTTCTTATATTTAAAATACGAATATGATTTAATAGTTGATTTGTTTTTAAACCAACGCTACAGATTTTCAATAAAAACTCTCTTTACTCTCCTAACCATGCGAATAATCTTCTAAGAGAATTTTAGGGGGAGAGAGAGAAGTGCTATTAGATAATATTCTCCTACAATCCGAACTAAGCGAATAAGATCAAGGAGAGATTGTAGGAGAATCCCCCAGAAATACGGATGATCCCCCTGCGGACTGAACCACTCGCACAATCTAAAATGCAGGTGGTAGAAAAATCATTAGAGTAGCTCGGAAACTTTCTACGTCCCACCAGATTAACAAACGTAAAGGAGAATTGTAAAGAAAGCTTTAAACGAACGTTTCTTAATACGATTTTCAACAATATAGCGATATAATTTTCATTTATTTACCAAATGCAATCTGAAGCTCTGCAGCTGCACTGAAATAAAAGCATGCCCGCTTCCAAAGATTTTGTCTTTACTTTAAAATTTTTGGTATTGATTCCGAGCCAAAGAAGCGGAGAATACAAGTAAGGATAACATACTTTTAAGACACAATTCTCTTTTAAATTTGTTTTTTGTGTAATTGCTTCTAGGAAGCAAATTTTAATTTTTCGTTTTTTGCAGCTATTTTGCTTCATATGCTATTAAAATCCTTTAAAAACGAGTTAACAACAACTATATTTTCTAAATTCAGACTCGACTTCCAGTATAAATTATGCTATGTTTCAAGTAGAAAGCTTCTTTAAAATAAAGTGTTGAAAAACATGACCAAACATTTTTGCTTTCATGTTATGATACCCATTTTTAAGTGAAATCACTTAATTATAAGGATATTAAGACTTCATTGAAAAGTTTATCGACGTTTGGACAAGGAAAAAAACTTTATATTAGAGAAATGCGTCTTCTATGCTAAGCAAAATTTGCATTCGTATTTTAAAGACAGGAAATCTTTGACCTCATGACAATATTTTTTTCAGTGTGCGTACAATGTAAGCAATATCGGTTAGTTCAGATCTAGAAATAGAGCCCATTATATGTGTTGCCAGATTTTCACAAATATAACCGTCCGTCCGATTTCAATTCTCCCATATTTATTTCGTACACTTAGCATTCAATAACAATAACGTTTTTTACAAATATCTGAATGTGTGTCAATGGGCTAGAGCCGACATTATTTTCGGTAGATTATTTTAATTTATGGTAGATTATTTTCAAATAATCTACCATAAATTATAAAATTTTCTCAAATTGTTATTTCTATAGAAAAATTGTTCAAAATTGTATTTCTATAGGAAATTTTGTTAAAATTTTATATCTATAAAAAATTTTGTCAAAATTTTATATCTATAAAAAATTTTGTCAAAATTTTATATCTATAAAAAATTTTGTCAACATTTTATATCTATAGAAAATTTTGTTAAAATTTTATTCCTATAGAAAATTATCTGAACATTTTATTTCTATAAAAAATGTTTCATAATTTGATTTCTAAAAAAATTTGTAAAAATTTGATTTTGATTTGATTTCAAAAAATTTTATTTCTAATGCAAATTTTCTGAAAATTTTATTTCTAATGCAAATTTTCTGAAAATTTTATTTCTAATGAAAATTTTCTGAAAAATTTATTTCTATGGGAAATTTTGTAAAAATTTTGTTTCTATAGAAAATTTTCTGAAAATTTTATTTCTATAGAAAAATTTCTGAAAATTTTATTTCTATAGAAAATTTTCTGAAAATTTTATTTCTATAGACAATTTTGTCAAAATTTTATTTCTATAGAAAAATTTGTCAAAATTTTATTTCCATAGAAAATTTCGTCAAAATTTTATTTCTATATAAAATTTTGTCAAAATTTTCGTCAAAATTTTATTTCTATATAAAATTTTGTCAAAATTTTATTTCTATATAAAATTTTTTCAAAATTTTATTTCTATAGAAAATTTTTTCAAAATTTTATTTCTACAGATAAATTTGTCAAAATTTTATTTCTATAGAAAATTTTGTCAAAATCTTATTTCTATAGTAAATTTTGTCAAAATTGTATGTCTATAGAAAATTTTGTCGAAATGGTTGGAACGAATATTTTGGAAAATCTACTAAAACATAAACAATTCTACCAATGTATCAAACATTAAAAAATCTACCATTTTTGGTAGAATTTTACCAACTGTGACAACAGTGCATACTTGGTTGATATGAGTACAAAATTACATAGTTTGTGGTGAGTACAAGACAATAAAATGAACATGTGAACGTTTTTTTGTTTTTAATACACACATTCACTTCCAAAAAGCACTGATGGACAAATGTTATGTCATTTTATATCTATAGAAAATCTTGTCAAAATTTTATTTCTATAGAAAATTTTGTTAAAATTTTATTCCTATAGAAAATTATCTGAAAATTGTATTTCTATAAAAAATTTTTTCAAAATTTGATTTCCAAAAAAATTTAGTCAAAATTTAATTTTTAATTTAATTGATTTCAAAAAATTTTATTTCTAATGCAAATTTTTTGAAAATTTTATTTCTAATGCAAATTTTCTGAAAAATTTTTTTTAATGAAAATTTTGTTTCTATAGAAAATTTTCTGAAAATTTTATTTCTATAGAAAACTTTCTGAAATTTTTATTTCTATAGAAAACTTTCTGAAAATTTAGTCAAAATTTTATTTCTATAGGAAATTTTGTCAAAATTATATATCTATAAAAATATTTGTCAACATTTTATATTTATAGAAAATTTTGTCACACTTTTATTTCTATAGAAAATTTTGGTAAAATTTTATTCCTATAGAAAATTATCTGAAAATTTTATTTCTATTCTGATTATTAATTTTGTTCGGCTTGAGGTCATAGAAACAATCGATTATTGATTTGTTTTAATATTTATTTCCAATATTTCGGTTAGTGCCACTAACCATCTTCTGGGATTTTGTAATTAAATTACTTTCAATGTTCACATATCACAATATTATTTTAGATATAATATATTGAAAATAACTAACGTGAGTTCGTGTGATGCTGTCCGTTCTGCAAGTCACCGTACACTAAGCTTCGTTTGTGTCGATGCTTGTTTATGATGTGTCGATACATTCTCGCGCATTCTTCCGTGTCTTTTTTGAAATTCATTCTCTTGTCAGGAGAGAGATGTATTTCTATAAACAATTTTTCAAAATTTGATTTTGATTTGATTTCAAAAAATTTTATTTCTAATGCAAATTTTCTGAAAATTTTATTTCTGTAGGAAATTTTGTTTCTATAGAAAATTTTCTGAAAATTTTATTTCTATAGAAAACTTTATGAAAATGTTGTTTCTATAGAAAATTTTCTGAAAATTTTATTTCTATAGAAAACTTTCTGAAAATTTTATTTCTTTAGGAAATTTTGTCAAAATTTTATTTCTATAGAAAACTTTCTGAAAATTTTATTTCTATAGAAAATTTTGTCAAAATTTTATTTCCATAGAAAATTTTGTCAAAATTTTGTTTCTACAGAAAATTTTCTGAAAATTTTATTTCTGTAGAAAACTTTCTGAAAATTTTATTTCTATAGAAAACTTTCTAAAAATTTTATTTCTATAGAAAACTTTCTGAAAAATTTATTTCTATAGAACATTTTGTCAAAATTTTAAAATTTTGTCAAAATTTTATTTCTATACAAAATTTTGTCAAAATAGTTGGAAAGGAATTCTACCAATCTACCAAACAGTACAAAATCTACAATTTTTGGTAGAATTCTACCAACTGTGGCAACAGTGTTACTTGGTCTATATGAGTACAATACGAGTACATACAGAAAATTTTGTCAAAATGTTATTTTTATAGAAAAATTTGTCAAAATTTTATTCCTAAAGAAAATTATCTGAAAATTGTATTTCTATAAAAAATTTTGGCAAAATTTGATTTCTATAAAAAATTTTGTCAAATTTTCTGAAAATTTCTATAGAAACTTTTCAAAAAATTTTATTTTTAATGCAAATTTTCAGAAAATTTTATTTCTAATGAGAATTTTCTGAAAATTGTATTCTATAGAAAATTTTCTGAAAATTTTGTTTCTATAGAGAATTTTCTGAAAATGTTATTTCTATATAAAACTTTCTGAAAATTGTATTTCTATAGAACATTTTCTGAAAATTTTATTTCTATAGAAAACTGTGTCAAAATTTTATTTCTATAGAAAACTTTGTCAAACTTTTATTTCTATAGAATTTTTCAAAATTTTATTTCTATAGAAAATTTCAAAATTTTATTTTCATAGAAAATTTTGTCAAAATTTTATTTCTATGGAAAATTTTGTCAAAATAGTTGGAAAGGAATATTTTGGAAAATCTACCAAAACATAAACAATTCTGCCAATCTACCAAACAGTACAAAATCTACCATTTTTGGTAGAATTCTACCAACTGTGGCAACAGTTTTACTTGGTTGATATGAGTACAAAATTACATAGTTTGTGGTGAGCACAAGACAATAAAATGAACATGTGAACGGTTTTTTTAATACACACATACACTTCCAAAATGCACTGATGGACAAATTGTATGTCACAAAGTTCTTGTTGGATGACCTTTCACTTATTGGACAGTGAAAAATGGATGATTGTAGATATTGTACTAGAATGGAATAATGAATAAATGTAGAAAATAAAATGACCTTTGCCACTGAAAATTGCAGAACATTTTCCAATTCGAATGCCATAAAATCCAAACGAAAGGTTTGCTAACATATTTAATCACCGATGACTGCGTAGACTTCCAAATAAGAGGTTTCACGAAAAAAACACACCACAGACACTCACGTCACCCGATATGTGATTACATAATTGATCTAACCACGGTGTGGATAAACACTAAAAAATTAATTTAGTCATTTTTTGTAATTTTGTTAGAAAATAAATCCAAATAACTTTTATGGGTAAAAGTTATGGTTAGCGGCCATTGGCCGTTACGATGGCTGACACTTAGGTTTTTTCCCCGGGAACGAGATCCCGGGAATTTGCTATGTTTTCGCTCCCGCTTTCCCAGGAATGAAGTGCGGGAATTCCCGGAAAATTTTCTTTACAATATTTTATATATAATAGAGGGTTTTATATGGCAAATGACAGCTGAAATCTAGTTAAAGTGAATTTTGGAAGTGTAATGTGAATAAATATGGTACCAAGTAGTAGTACCAGTAATTGCCTTGTGGGACAACATAGTCGTGGGTTCTAGCCCACATTAAAAAAAAAGATTGCAATTAAATAGGAAGATTGCACTACCTAATTTATGATTGTCATATTTCTGTAAACCAACATTCCGATTGACTGGTAGACTGAGTAAACCTTTATAAACAACGGGATATTTTACCTTATGTATCCCACATTTGAAATTGCATAATTTCATAATTATTGCAAGTATTTTTATGAAATATGATAATTCCAACCTTGAGATTGTAACTTTAATTTCAAATGTATACCTCGTACAAATTAAGCCCGAAATCTATTAAAAGTGGATTTTAAATCACTTAGTTATAAGGCAAATGACAGTTGAAATCTAGTTAAAGATTTTGGAAGTGCAATGTGAATAAGGTATTACATGATAGTGTTTCCCTTTTGGGAATTTTGACCGAACATGTGCATTAGATAGGGTCACGAAAAAAAGATGATGCGGTCACCCAAAAAAAGTTGATGCGGTCGAACAAAAATTCCCGCTTTCCCGGGATCCCGGTCAAAGGGAAACCTGCTTTGATGTGGCATACATTTAGACATTTGAATAAATTTGAAATCGCCTAAAGCTAAGGTTATGGAAAACTCACAATATATATTATGTTGATCTCTTACATCAGCCCTCTATCATACTAAGATACGAAATATTTTGTAATAAAAATTTTACAATGGTTAAAAGACAGTCTGTATAGTCGGTATAGTTTTCGGAAGAACACTATTAATATATTGTGGGATTCTTGTAACTTTAAAATGCTGGGTGAAAATGAAAGATACTTATTTCGATTTCACCATCGAAAAACAGGGTCACTATAAATATGCACATTAGATAGGGTCACGGCCTAAAGGAAAAAAAAGTTGATGCGGTCACCCCTCAGTTTTGTAGCACATTCGAAGACAAGTTCAGAACACCAAAACCTCTTTTTCCGTGCACCCTACGACCCCCCGAAATACAATTTATTGTGCTGTGCCATCATTTGAAGTCCGATCGAAAAGAAACGCATATCGTTGTTCGTAGTTGATCAGGGGCTATATTTTGTGCATTGGTCATTTTTGACTCCGACGTCAAATTTGATTTTTAATTTTTTTATTTCGCTTCGTATACCCCTATGATGCCCATTTCTTATAACCATTATAAAGATCTTAACAAAATATGAAACTTTTGCTTTTGAGGTATTTACTTATATTCATAAACAAAAAAGTTACAGAGATTTTAAAAAGTCAATAGATCACCCTACACACCACCAAATAGTTTTTGTTGTGTTGTCATGATGTCCGATGGAAAAAGTCCGGGAAAAAGAGAACCCTACTGACACCATTACCATTGGCGGCACTTCAGTTCTGGTAGCCAAACGAAGGTGTACATTTTCTGCTGACGTCTTTGGTAAGTACCCAGCGGCGTAAATCGAGAGCACTTTCGATTTAAAGCATTCATGGAGCCCTTATTTTAGAGGCAATACTCATACGATTAGGTCTTATAAAATAATCCCTTTTGTAAGACCTCTTCCTCCTTTACAAAAAAAAATTGATACTCATTCATCATTCATTGCAAAAACCAGGCCTTAAAAAAGGTCTTTATTTACTTAAATCGCTATCCTTTTTCTCATAGCATACTTGTCGAGGCCTTTTGACATGACTTATCTGGGACATGTGTTTAAAGACACATTTTAAAGAACGACTCACGCGTGAGTCACGAAAATTTTCGTGCGTCACGACAATTTCGTGTCACGTGCACTCCTCTAGTATTTATCCACCGGTTTTCATCTACTCTACCCAAATCATCCTATGGTGGATGATATTTTTTTCTGTGTAAACAAAGTAATTTCCATATATTTTAAATTTCATAAAAACAATATCTAAAACAATAATTTCCATTGAGCTTGATGTCCATCAACAATGGACACACCTTGACCAAGTATTTGTGACAGAAACCTGCTGCGAGAAAGCCTGAATGGTTTATTGGAAATATTCGTCCATGAAAAGTCAAAGTAAATGAGTGTGTGTGCGTGTGTGAGTGTGTTGTAGCGTTTCCATAATGCAGCTTTTGTTTCAATTTGCTATTTTATCCATCGACCATGTTGTGAGGGTAGTGTATGGGATAAATGGGTGGCCTGTAAGGAGTCAGTAGAAATGAGTTCATGATTGTGGCAATAAAGACGAAAGGGGACATGAATACAAGTTAGGTCACCTATAATAGACTCCGTTTGTAGCGACAGCGACATACACACTCGTCCTACTATGATTGGTGTTGACAGTTGGGCACTAACCCATTTCTCTTGGTCTTTAAACGAAGGTTGCCTTTTACATTTCAGGATTGACCAACCTTATCCTCAAAAAACAAAATAGTTTACTTGGATCCAAAAGTTTTGAACGTCCCTCAAGGGTTTTGGTATCAATTTCGAGCCATAGATGGGACTTCTTTAAATAAAATTATATATAAAATAATTCTAAGATAAATTTTAAATAAAATTATTCTTAACAAAATTTTATTTATATGTTCTATAGAAATACAATTTTGTTAAAATTTTCTTTAGGAATACAATTTTGCCAAAAGAAATAAAATTTGACAAATTTTTCCATAGAAATAAAATATTAACTAAACTTTCTATAAAAATAAAATTTTGATAAAATTGTCCATAGAAATAAATTTTTATAAAATTTTCTATAGAAATAAAATTTCGCGGAGTCAAATTTGGCTATAGAAGACTTCTAGCTAGGTTAGGTTAGGTTAGGTGGCAGCACGATGCATCAGGCTCACTTAGACTATTCAGCCCATTGTGATGCCACATTGGTGAACTTCTCTCTTATCACTGAGTGCTGCCCGATTCCAAGTTGAGCTCAATGACTTCTAACTAACTATAGAAGATTACACTGGAAAAACAGTGAACCCAACAGGAAAGAAAATTTTAGTTACTTTTAGAAATTTGTATCTAAACTGTATTAGAAGTGCAGATGTCACGCCGATTTCACAAAAATAAGTAAATAATTTTCGACAAACTAAAGAAAATTTATTAGAAAACATAATTATTTTTCACTTAATAAAGAAAATTTTGCAGTTTGAAGGGAAAAATTGGAATTCAAATTTGCAAAATACGAAGTTCATGATGGCCGCATTTTTGGTTAAATTTACAAATTTTTAGAAATTCTCAACTAATTTGTGGGAGACACTTAGTTAATCTTTATCTAATTTAGTTAATCTTTATGCTTCATTTGTGTATAATTTGTTCCTCTCTTTTAGTTAATTTAACAAACGTATGCAAAAAATTATTAAAGTCACACTGAAAAAAATATTGTCGTGAGGTCAAAGATTTCATGTCTTTAAAATACGAATACAAATTTTGCTTAGCATAGAAGACGCATTTCTCTAAAATAAAGTTATTTTCCTTGTCCAAAAGTCGATAAACGATAAGTGATTTGACTTAAAAATGGGCTAAGGTCAACTTGACTTTAATAATTCAGAAAAATTCTTTAAATTTAATGAAATTGTCTTTAAATTTGTTGTCTTTTTGCATCTTGACTACAAAGCAAAAAATCGTTCAAATATAGGACACGTTTTTCAAAACTTTATTTTAAAGAAGTTTTTTACTTGAAACATAGCATAATTTCTACTGGAAGTCGAGTCCTAATTTGGAAAATAAAGTTGCCGTTAACTCGTTTTTAAAGGACTTTGATAGCATATGAAAAAAAAAGCTGAGAAAGCGAAAAATTAAAATTTGCTTCCTAGAAGCAAGTACACAAAACCTAAATTTAAAAGAGAATTGTGTCTTAAAAGTATCCTTACTTGTATTCTTCGCTTCTTTGGCTCGGAATCAATACCAAATTTTTTAAAGTAAAGACAAAATCTTTGGAACCGAGTATGCTTTTTTTTCAGTGCATGGAAACTTTCTTAAAACGTAATAATTCTATGAACTAAAATAGAATAAAGTCGTCTTTAGTGAAATATAGGGTTCACTTTTTTTTTTTGAGTGTAGACACATAGAAATCGATTCAGATTTAGATATAGTTCCCATGTGTATATATGTAACCCTCTATTTTCCAAAATTTGGCAATAATTGCCTTATTTATAAGCATAAGGTAACTTTTTGTGCTGTCAACTAAATCTGCTAAATATCATCCAAATCAATTCAATCGCCTGGTTTTCCTAAATTTAGCCAAAATATCCTTATTTATCAATCAATGTCACTCAAAGTTCAAATGTAGATGTATTAACCGATATTATTCAGACTTACATATACCTCCAAATATATTCCCCGATTTTCACAAATTTGGCTAAATTAACCACACCAATTGAGCGATTTCCCCTTTTTTATGTGGACTCAATCTTAGTGGCCTACTAACTCTGTAGATGTAAAATCAAGTATAGCTAATATCAAGCATTTCTGTTCAGATTGAAATAAAGCTCCCATAAACATATTCCCCTTAATTTTCTTAAATATGCAAATACGATTTATCTCCCAAATCTATTTCAAGGATACCTCGCAAATGCTTATATTCACTAATTGAGTAGGGGTGATTTAGATATAGTCGGTCTTGCCCGAATTTCTACTTTACTCATTTGTTTAAGTGTGTTTTTTTCCTCTAATCTCGAAATATAAAAGGCAATCCTCGTAGTGTTGGTAAAGAGTCAACAACAATAGTTTAACCAAATGATTATTGATTATTGCGCTCTTGCTGCCTTCAAATATTGGCCCACAAACAATCACACACACACAAACACAAGCATAGTCGAACAAAAGCACTTAGAATCACATATGACCACACCCACCCATCGGCTACTTGAACAAGTGTGCCCAGTTGAGCACACTCTTCTGATAATTGAATGAATGGTCTGCTTGGCAAAGTTCTCCATCCATGTACACTGCGTTATATTCGTGTATGGAGTGCATTTGTATGTGAGCTCTTCACTCTATTGGCAATTTATGCAAATTTTGTTTAACATATTATTAACATCAGCTCTCATCGAAACACTCTCCCGCAGTTTTATGAAGCAAATTTAGTGCGTACGGGTGTGAGTGTGTGTGCATATATGTATTTGTTGCTCTTTTAACTTTATGTTTATTTAAGTTTGGCATGTGACCAAACAACCAACAATGGAGAACTGAAAATGCCTCATGCTCATAAGTCGGATGTCTCATCTTCAACTTTTGGTGATAATGATAAGGAGGAAGTGGGATTTGTTTGCATTTTTGATTGGAGTACTCTCTTATGATAATTTCGGTATCTTTTCAACTTCGTCTATTATTTTACGACAATGTGGATAGAAGCTTTTGCCTTTGTGAACATTATTCTAAGATATGTAGATATTGTTGCCATAATCCATGTCATTCATTTTCAAATCTGGGGGAAGCCATACGGTAGTCGGATTATTAAATGCTGCATTTTGGACATAACTTTCATGGTATGTCTTAGATCCCAAACATTTGGTAAAATTAGTGAATTGTGCACCTTTGAAGGTTTACGGCACTGAAACAAAAATGCAAGCATGGTAGTAATTCCGAGCCAAAGCTGCTATTTTTAAGTTTTTAATTTTATCATATTTTAGGGAAGTGTGTATACATACGTAGATTAATATCGAGGTAAAAATAGGTTCATTTTTACCACATCTAACATAAAAAATAAGGGATTGTAGTTATATGAAAAGATGATGTACAGAAGGTTAAATTAGGGAAGAATAATTCTCGTATCTAATTTCCATAGGTTAGGTTAGGTGGCAGACCGATGTATCAGGCTCACTTAGACTATTCAGTCCATTGTGATACCACATTGGTGAACTTCTCTCTTATCACTGAGTGCTGCCCGATTCCATGTTAAGGTGGTTATTAAGTTCGAGTTTAGCCGCTAAAATCGTCATTTTTTCACGATTACTATTCTTTAATAATCCATTTTAAGGAATACAAACTTTGTGAAAATTTGCTTTGGGATAAAGGGTGATACGGTCAAAATTTGGTCAATATAAACTTGACGTATTTCTTTCAATTTTGCATTTAAAAAACCTGAACACCCCTCATTTTGAAGGTGTGTGTGTGTGTAGAATGTTGCTCCTATTTTGATTTTGGAATTCACTCTTCAGTTGTCAAAATGCCGTCCAAGCAAGAAGAGCAGCGTATCAAAATTTTGCTCGCGCATCGCGAAAATCCGAGCTACTCGCACGCAAAGTTGGCAAAATCGCTAAAAGTTGCCAAATCAACCGTTAGAAATGTAATTAAAGTGTTTGGGGAACGTTTGTCGAAAGCCAGGAAGTCTGGATCGGGGGGGAATCGAAAACCGGAAGCCGCTGAGACGACAAAGAGAGTTGCCGGTAGTTTCAAGCGAAACCCTAACCTCTCTCTCCGAGATGCCGCAAATAAGCTGGGTGTATCGTCTACAACCGTGCATCGAGCCAAAAACCGAGCCGGACTATCGACTTACAAGAAGGTAGTGACTCCAAATCGCGATGATAAACAAAATACGACGGCCAAAACGCGATCGCGGAGGCTGTACACGACGATGCTGACGAAGTTTGACTGCGTGGTAATGGACGACGAAACCTACGTCAAAGCCGACTACAAGCAGCTTCAGGGACAGGAGTTTTATACGGCAAAAGGACGGGGAAAGGTAGCAGATATTTTCAAGCACATAAAACTGTCAAAGTTCGCAAAGAAATATCTGGTTTGGCAAGCCATCTGTACCTGTGACTTGAAAAGCAGCATTTTCATAGCTTCCGGGACTGTCAACCAAGAAATTTACGTGAAAGAGTGTTTGAATAAACGTCTGCTGCCTTTCCTGAAGAAACACGGTTGTTCCGTACTGTTTTGGCCGGATTTGGCATCTTGCCATTACGGTAAAAAGGCCATGGAGTGGTACGCCGCCAACAACGGCGTTCCACATTGCAGTGAAACCACTTAGAGAAGCTTTGAAACCCTCAGAAATACCACCAGCACTACTGAGGTGGGATAATCTACCGCTGAAAAACTTTGTGGTGTTCAGTCGAAGCAGGAATCGAACCCATGACCTTGTGTATGCAAGGCGGGTATGCTAACCATTGCACCACGGTGGCTAACTTCGATAAGAAGTTAACATATAGGACCCAAAATGAAAGTAAATATTAAAAAGTTCTCAAAAAAAAATTGAGCACAAAAACATTTTTTAAAATGTCGGGATTCCCTTCTCCCGTCTAGTTCCAATTTATAGACCACCATCAACCTATCCCACAAATTTCAAGAAAATGGGAAAACTTTCAATACTCATTTCATAACCATCCCTATGTTCCCTATAAATTCCAAGTAAATTGAAGAACTTGAGATTTTTCACTATTCCAAAGGGGAGTTCCTCTTCCCCGACCAGATATCGAAAATCATAAACACTGTTTTAATTTAATAAGGTTCTCCAATGTTTCCTGGAAATTTCAAATAAATCATTTTAAATTTAAAATTTATTTTAAACAAGTATATACGGCCGTAAGTTCGGCCAGTCCGAAGCTTATGTACCCTCCACCATGGATTGCGTAGAAACTTCTAATGAAGACTGTCGTCCACAATCGAATTACTTCGGGTGCGGTAACACTTGCCGATAGCAAGGTGTCTTAAAACTTCCTAACACCGTAATATATACCACATAGTCCATACGTGGTATATATTAAACTAAAAAAGGCCGATTAAATACGTATATAATTAAGTTTAAAGTTTCTATAGAAATAAAATTTTGACAAAATAAAATTTTGAAACATTTTCTATAGAAGTAAAGTTTGGAAAAAATTTTCTATAGAAATAAAATTTTGACAAAAGTTTCTATAGAGATAAAATTTTGACAAAATTTTCTATAGAAATAAAATTTTGACAAAATTTTCTATAGAATTAAAATTTTGACAAAATATTCTAGAAATAATATTTTTAATATTATTATTTTTGGCTCGAGTGGCAACCATGATTATGAACCGAAATGGACCAATTTTTGTGTGATTGGGGATCGGATATATATAACTATAGACCGATACGGATCAATTTTGGCATGGTTATTAGCGGCCTTATACTAACACCACGTTGCAAATTTCAACCGGATCGGATGAATTTTGCTCCTCCAAGAGGCTCCAGAGATCAAATCTGGGGAACGGTTTATATGGGGGCTATATATAATTATGGACCGATATAGACCAATTTTTTCGTGTTTGTTAGAGACCACATTCTAACACCATGTTCCAAATTTCAACCGAATCGGATGAATTTTGCTCTTCCAAGAGGCTCCGGAGGACAAATCTGGGGATCGATTTATATGGGGGCTATATATAATTATGGACCGATATGGACCAATTCTTGCATGGTCATTAGAGAACATATACCAACACCATGTACCAACTTTCAGCCGGATCGGATGAAATTTGGTTCTCTTAGAGGCTCCGCAAGCCAAATCGGGGGATCGGTTTATATGGGAGCTATATATAATTATGGACCGATGTGGACCAATTTTTGCGTGGTTGTTAGAGACCATATACTAACACCATGTACCAAATTTCCGGATCGATTGAAATTTGCTTCTCTTAGAGCAATCGCTTCCCTAGTACTTCCTCTGCCATCTTGATTCCTCTGCCATACTGATTAATGGCAGAGGAAGTGATAAAATGCCTACAATATTTTTGTAGAATAGTCGATTTTTTGTATGAATTAAATTGAAAAATATTCTTGAAAAAATTTCAACGCCAATAAAGGTCGCACAAAAAAAAAACTAAAAATACTCAATAATACAAAAATAAACAGCCTTTACGACAGTAATTGCCTGTTGTAAACACACTAAAATTATATAGCGCCCATTATGGTCTATTAAAGTATTTAGTTTAGTTTTTCTATATCCGCTTATAAAATCAATATTATAGTAATCGCTTTCGAAACACTACTAGTTTTCCATAAAAATTCACAATAGTCCATAAATTTCTTCAATATCCTTTTTACCCAGCCATATAGTCTTTGGCATACAACCCCCTTTCAAACCCCCATACATATGGGTCGAGGAGACTATTTGAAGAGTATCAAATAAAATCATACACTTCGTTATGTTAATAACAGTAGTTAATAGCTACTAATGGTTTGTATCTATTACCGGCACCATTACCAACTCACATCGTCGACGACTGGGTATTGTTCCCCAGGCACTCGTATACAGTGTCATTGGGTTGGAGATCATTTGCTACGGCAGAACTAAACTTGACAGTTGCCCGCTCTCTCCCCCTATTCCCCATGGATGTTTGTACATGAATGCTGTTACACATGTCACTCATGCTTACCCATAGACATGGATACACCATTACATACACACGATTATTTAATTCCATATTCAGTGTCACAGCCGCGACTATATATTTTCTATTAACACACCTTTTATTTCTATCATTGGGTATGTGTGTGTGTATATATATTTTTTTTTTTTTTTTGCAAATAAACTTTTATTTCCTTTGTCGTTGGCTGTTATAAAGGACAATGTTTCTTTTTATGACTATGGTGCTATCCAGCAGCGAGTTGGGTAGATTAGAATTTTAAATGCATGGCTATGAATATGTTTGCCGAAAACAGATATATAATTTCCCAGAAAATAGCAAGGTTGCGACAAACATGTCACATGGTCATTATCCAAAAATGATATAAAGTGATTATATTCCTTCACTGGCTGTAGAGGGCACGATTGCCACTCGTGCCAAAAATAATCTACCAAAAGTTTGAAGAAATTTCACCAAAAATCCAACAAATTTAAAAAAGAAATATTTTGAAGTTTTTTATCAAAAATGTTGCCAACAATTTATTTCTCTAGAAAATTCAAAATGTCAAAATTTTTTTCTCCAGAAAATTATACTTCTATAGAATATATTGTCAAATTTTACCTTTATAGAAAATTTTTGTAAAAATTTACCCATATAGAAAATATTGATAACATTTTATTTCTCTAGAAAATTTTGTCAAAATTAGTTTTTCTCTCGAAAATTTTGTCAAAATGTACCTCTATAGAAAGTTTTTGTCAAAATTTACCTGTATAGAAAATTTTCAAAATTTTATTACTATAAATAATTTTGTCAAAATTTTATTTCTATAGAAAATTTTGTCAAAATTTGATTTCTATAGAAAATTTTGTTTTTATAGAAAATTTTGTTAAACATTTATTACTATAGAAAATTTTGTTAAAATTTTGTTTCTATAGAAAATTTTGTTAAAATTTTGTTTCTATAGAAAATTTTGTTAAAATTTTATTTCTATAGAAAATTTTGTCAAAATTTTATTTCTATAGAAAATTTTTGTCAAAATTTTATTTCTAAAGAACATTTTGTTTTTATAGAAAATTTTGTTAAACATTTATTACTATAGAAAATTTTGCCAAAGTTTTATTTCTATAGAAAATTTTTTTCAAAATTGTATTTCTATAGAAAATTTTGTTAAAGTTTTATTTCTAAAGAAAATTTTGTTTTTATAGAAAATTTTGTCAAACATTTATTAATATAGAAAATTTTGCCAAAGTTTTATTCTATAAAAAATTTTGTTAAAATTTTGTTTCTATAGAAAATTTTGTTAAAATTTTATTTCTATAGAAAATTTTGTCAAAATTGTATTTCTATATATTCCTTCTCTGGCTGTAGAGGGCACGATTGCCACTAGTGCCAAAAATAATCTACCAAAAGTTTGAAGAAATTTCACCAAAAATCTACCAAATTTAAAAAAGAAATATTTTGAAGTTTTTCATCAAAATTTTTGCAAAAAATTTATTTCTCTAGAAAATTCAAAATGTCAAAACTTTTGTCAAACTTGTACTTCTATAGAAAATATTGTTAAATTTTACCTTTATAGAAAATTTTTGTCAAAATTTACTCATATAGAAAATATTGATAACATTTTATTTCTCTAGAAAATTTTGTCAAAATGTACCTATATAGAAAGTTTTTGTCAAAATTTACCTGTATAGAAAATTTTCAAAATTTTATTACTATAAATAATTTTGACTAGAAATTATTACAATATTTATTCGAGCTTATTGGACAGGAAGATTAAGGGAATTGACATCATTAAGTTACTGAAAAGAAAATGCCAGATACCCATCTCGCAAGCCTGACTATACATATATGTTTCAGTGTTGGCCACTACACATTTCCATAGTCTTTAGCGAGATCTGGCCGGGTGAGATGATTAAATTTGGATCTTTTATGTTAATTTCTTATGAAATTTACATACGAGAATTATTTTTCCCAAATTTTAACCATTTTTCACCCGCACTGTGCATCATCTTTTCGTATAACTTTACAATCCCTTAATCTTATTTTTAGATTTCGATTTGTTACTACACTAATGTACCAACAAATCGAAATCTATTTTTAAAGACATTGCTGAATTCACCTGATTGGACATTGAACCAGCCTGCATTGATATCAGGCTAACATAAAAATAGTAAGCTACGAGGAGCCCGTCGTAAATAAGGAAAAACATTACTAATATTGTCGTTAGAATTGTTGTTGTGTCCTTAGAAACCAGTTTCATATAGTTATCACAGTAATTGTTGTTGACTAGAAACGAGACATTGTGTGATCGTTCGCCAATCAGGTGAATTCAGCAATGTCTTTAAAAATAGATTTCGATTTGTTGGTACATTAGTGTAGTAACAAATCGAAATCTAAAAATAAGATTAAGGGATTGTAAAGTTATACGAAAAGATGATGCACAGTGCGGGTGAAAAATGGTTAAAATTTGGGAAAAATAATTCTCGTATGTAAATTTCATAAGAAATTAACATAAAAGAACCAAATTGAATCATCTCACCCGGCCAGATCTCGCTAAAGACTATGGAAATGTGTAGTGGCCAACACTGAAACATATATGTATAGTCAGGCTTGCGAGATGGGTATCTGGCATTTTCTTTTCAGTAACTTAATGATATCAATTCCCTTAATCTTCCTGTCCAATAAGCTCGAATAAATATTGTAATAATTTCTAGTTTAAATGATTTGGACATTGAACCAGCCTGCATTGATATCAGGCTAACATAAAAATAAATAATTTTGTCAAAATTTTATTTCTATAGAAAATTTTGTCAAAATTTGATTTCTATAGAAAATTTTGTTTTTATAGAAAATTTTGTTAAAATTTTGTTTCTATAGAAAATTTTGTTAAAATTTTATTTCTATAGAAAATTTTGTCAAATTTTATTTCTATAGAAAATTTTGTCAAAATTTTATTTCTATAGAAAATTTTTGTCAAAATTTTATTTCTAAAGAACATTTTGTTTTTATAGAAAATTTTGTTAAACATTTATTACTATAGAAAATTTTGCCAAAGTTTTTTCTATAGAAAATTTTTTTCAAAATTGTATTTCTATAGAAAATTTTGTTAAAGTTTTATTTCTAAAGAAAATTTTGTTGTTATAGAAAATTTTGTCAAACATTTATTAATATAGAAAATTTTGCCAAAGTTTTATTCTATAAAAAATTTTGTTAAAATTTTGTTTCTATAGAAAATTTTGTTAAAATTTTATTTCTATAGAAAATTTTGTCAAAATTGTATTTCTATATATTCCTTCTCTGGCTGTAGAGGGCACGATTGCCACTCGTGCCAAAAATAATCTACCAAAAGTTTGAAGAAATTTCACCAAAAATCTACCAAATTTAAAAAAGAAATATTTTGAAGTTTTTCATCAAAATTTTTGCAAAAAAATTATTTCTCCAGAAAATTCAAAATGTCAAAACTTTTGTCAAACTTGCACTTCTATAGAAAATATTGTCAAATTTTACCTTTATAGAAAATTTTTGTCCAAATTTACCCATATAGAAAATATTGATAACATTTTATTTCTCTAGAAAATTTTGTCAAAATGTACCTATATAGAAAGTTTTTGTCAAAATTTACCTGTATAGAAAATTTTCAAAATTTTATTACTATAAATAATTTTGTCAAAATTTTATTTCTATAGAACATTTTGTCAAAATTTGATTTCTATAGAAAATTTTGTTTTTATAGAAAATTTTGTTTTTATAGAAAATTTTGTTAAAATTTTGTTTCTATAGAAAATTTTGTTAAAATTTTATTTCTATAGAAAATTTTGTTAAAATTTTATTTCTATAGAAAATTTTGTCAAATTTTATTTCTATAGAAAATTTTGTCAAAATTTTATTTCTATAGAAAATTTTTGTCAAAATTTTATTTCTAAAGAACATTTTGTTTTTATAGAAAATTTTGTTAAACATTTATTACTATAGAAAATTTTGCCAAAGTTTTATTTCTATTGAAAATTTTTTTTCAAAATTGTATTTCTATAGAAAATTTTGTTAAAGTTTTATTTCTAAAGAAAATTTTGTTTTTATAGAAAATTTTGTCAAACATTTATTAATATAGAAAATTTTGCCAAGTTTTATTCTATAAAAAATTTTGTTAAAATTTTGCTTCTATAGAAAATTTTGTCAAAATTTTATTTCTATAGAAAATTGTGTCAAAATTTGTTCTATAAGAAATTTTATCAAATTTTTTTCTATATCAAATCTTGTCAAAATTTCTTTTTATAGAATATTTTGTCAGTTTTTTTTTTTTTTAAATGTTTTCGATATATTTTGTCAAAATATTTTTCTACATATTTTGTCAAAATTTGTTTTCTATAGAAAATTTTATTTCTATAAAAATGAAATACATTTTAGTTGGAGAGGAATATTTTGCAAAATCTACCAAAATATACAGAATTCTACCGAACATTAAAAACTCTATCACTTTTGGTACAATTCTACCAACTTAGTAGAGGGTGATCATGTAGTGAAAGTGATATTATTTCTATAACTGGTCGGGGAAGGGAGTCTTCTCTCTGGAACTACATTTTGCGTACTACGTTTTGCCAAAAACTTGCAGGGAAGGAAAAAGGTGCAAAATTTTTATGAAAATATCTCATTTTTGTACACCGATAAAAAAGTATTGAAAGAACAAATTAAAAATTCGGTACTTCTTTTAATATTTGAGAATTTATTCCGCAGACTGATTGATCGAAATATTTCCCATAGCCACCGTGGTGCAATGGTTAGCATACCTGAATTGCATACAGAGGGTGATGGGTTCAATCCCAAACACCAAAAAATGTTTCACAGGTTGATTATCCCCTGTCAGTAATGATGGTGACCTTTTAGAGCCTTTCAAAGCTGCTCTAAGTGGTTTCACTGTAGAACACCGTTCGGTCTCGGCTATAAAAAGAGGTCCAATGTCATTGAGATAAACATGGAATCGGGCAGCATTCCGTGCACCACTGTAGTATCACAATGGACTGAATAGTCTAAACGAGCCTGAAATATCGGGCTGACATTAACCTATTCTACCCTAACCATTGTCCATCGCTAGTGACTACTTTTCCTCAATGTTCTGGGAAGATATGGATGTCACGATGAAAAAACCTTTCGTCTTGTGACACAATCCCTGAATTTACCCTATTGTTGGCTTCCTCATAAGAAAGAAAATGCTCATCTGCCAGGCTATACTTCATTCATCGGAACAAGAGCCTGAAAATAAATTGGGCTACCACATTGGGCTAACCTAAGTGGTAATCGGAAGAAGTAATGTGTGGGCTATAAAGCACAAAAATTTGGCACAAATTTTCTCTGTGAGCAGGTCATGTTCAAAGAGAAGCTATATCGGTTTTGATATATCCCCCATATAAACCGATAACCCAATTTGCTATTTTGAGCATCTAGACTCCGCAATTTTGATCCGATTTGCCTGAAATCACAACAAAGTTAGATTGGAAAGAGCCAAAGAGTTGCTTCGCTTGCACGAAAGTGGTCAGTTAACGAATTCGAAGAAGTCGATACCAAATTAATGCAGCTTGTGAACAAACAAAATGATCGGATTAACTCGTCAAAATGAACACCATAACTCAAGCGTAATGGCGGGGGCCGCCGTAAGGGTCGATGGTCCCTCCCCGCTAATATTCATCGATCCGGGTGTCAAAAAAATGGCGAATATTATTGAGGAAAAGTCCTAAAGACAGTATTAAAGCCCTGGTCAGACAAATATTTCCATCGCAGACCTTGGACATTCCAACAATACTCAGCACTCAGTCCCCGTCAACCATGAATGGCTTAAAAACCGAAAAATGAACAACAAAATTTCAAACCGTTGGACTTTTGCGCCGGGCCATTTTTGAGAGGAAGGTTGACAGGTGTTGGCGGAGGTTGGCGGAGGTTGGAAGTGTCGACAGGTGTTGGCGGAGTTTCGCCTGGAATGGGCCAAAATCTCACAGAGCCACTTTCTTACACAATGTGATGGCTTTGTCAGTCGTTTGAAGGCACTAATATGTGCCAAATACAACTAATTCCAACAAATCTAAATTGATTTTAAAATTGTATGTTATTTCCGACTTTGTTTGCTTTTGAACAAGAAAAATATATAGATATTTTGTTGCATCATATATCAGCAACCCTGCATACACTTAATTTTCCTGAAAGTATAAAGCAATTTAACTCCATAAAGACCTGCGTCGAATTTGGTTTATATCAGTCAATGTTTTGGAAAAACCCCTATATTGACCGATCTTCGACTATAAATTCTTCGCCATGTAGACACAGTAATTTGCTCCAAAAATTGGAAAACTAGAGGTACGTTAGATCCATAAAGAGATATTTCAAATTTGTGTTTTTTATCGATTTAAATTCTTGAGGATGGCTTCTTAGTAGATGGCCAAATTGACCGCAATTAGAAGTAAATATTTCCGATTTTCTCGAGCTAATTCGTGTAATTTTATCAAAATTTTATTTGTATAGAAAATTTTGTCAAAACTTTATTTCTATAGAAAATTTGGTCAAAATTTTATTTGTATAGAAAATTGTCAAAATTTTATTCTTATGGAAAATTTTGTCAAAATTTTATTTCTATAGAAAATTTTAGCAAATCTGCTGGTCCGACGTTTTCTCAGTGGTGGGACTGTAGACCCAATAGTCTCCGACGTTCTCAGGTGCAGATCTGCTGCCCAGAAGATCTGAGCGGTGGAATTGTAGGCCCGAAAGTCTCAGTGGGAAGTGTATATCTGAAGATATAGAAGTGGGAACTGTATGCGCAATGCCTCAACGGGTAGCTCTAGGCCCGGAGGAATTGTAGTCACAAAAGTTTCAGTGGTGAAACTGTAAGCCTAAAGGTATGAGTGGTGGAAATGTAGGTCAGCAAATTTCAGGGAGGAACTGCAGACACGAAAATAACCGTGGCAATACTAGTGATCCGACGTTTTCAGTGGTTGAACTGGTGGCCCGAAATTCACAAGGGTAGACTTGAAGGCCCGCAGTTCTCAGTGGTGGAACTGTAGGGCCAAAATTCACAGAGGGAATGGTAATTTCGAAGGGGAGAAATATATGTCCAAAGGCTTCAGTGGGTAACTGTAGGTCCATAAGACTCAGTGGAGGAAATGTAGGCCATAAGATCTCAGTGGAGAACTGTTGACCCAAAAGTCACCATGGGAAATCTGTTGGTCCGACGTTTTCAGTAGTGGAACTTCTGGCCCGAAAGTCACAATGGTCGATCTGCTGTCCCGAAATTGTCAGTTATGATACTGTAGATCCAATAGTCTCAGTTGGAAAATCTGCGGTGCATGAACTGTAATTCCAAAGATTTCGGTGGTGGAAATATAAGCCCAAAGTCCTTAGTGGGTAACTGGAGGCACTGGTGGAACTGTAGGTCTGCAGGTTTCAGTGGTGGAAATGTTGGCCAGAAGATCTCAGTGAGGAACTGTGACAAAAAAAATTATTCATAATTTACATAATTTAAGATAGATAAAATAGATAATTCTTAAATTAACCCATATTTACTTTGCGGATGGGTCCCCTTTTCTAGGATATTTGGGAAATGGGAAAAGAAAGGCCTCTCGATTCCGTAATTAGGCCTTTTGATTTCCTAAAAATTTCCCATTCAAACTGCTTCAATCTAATACGAACCAATTTTTGCAATGATGACAATTTTGTTATGTTCACTCGCAATTATTTTCCACATTCTCATTTTGAATGCCATTGAATGTTGGCACTGTTCTTTAAACGTGTATATGTGTGAGTGTGTGTGTGTGTGTGTACATCCCTGCGTGCGTCAATACAGTGTTGTTGTCTAACCGTAGAAAAAAATAAAGAGTTTACATTGCGACCAACTGGTTGTGTTGTCGTCTTGTAACCCACCACAATACATATGTGTGGGTGTGTGTATTTATTAGTGTGAACATAGTATTCTTGTGTACGTGGACATACATACCAATTTAACCATATCGTATGTACGGATGTAAATTACAAACATCGCATTTGTAATCAATGAATAGAATGAAGCAATGCTGACGTGAATCGTCTAACGAGGTCAATATGAAAACTAAGAACTATCGATTAGGGGAAACTTTGTTATTTATTAGTGTTGGGCATGTTAGTTCAGTGAGCAGATCGCTCTTTTTCAGCTCTTTGAAGTGAACTAGTTCGCTCTTTTAGTTCAGTAGTTCATTATGAGTCTAAATCGGACGAAAGATATATATGGGAGCTATATCTAAATCTGAACCGATTTGGCTGATATTTGGCAAGTTTTTCGAGACTCTTAAAATATTCGGATGTATTGAATTTGAAGAACATCGTTTGATAAAGACGCAAATTATGACCAGATCGGGGATAAATATATATGTCAGCTATATCCAAATCTGAACCGTTTTTCCCAAAATCAATAGCGATTGTCTTTGTCCCAAAAAACGACCTTATGCCAAATTTGAGGATGATCGGACTTAAACTGCGACCTGTACTTTGCGCACAAAAATACATGAACAGACAGACAGACAGACAGATGGACATCGCTAAATCGACTCAGAATTTAATTCTAAGACGATCGGTATACTAAACGATGGGTGTCAGACTTTTCCTTATTTGCGTTACATACAAATGCACAAACTTATTATACCCTGCACCACAGTAGTGGTGAAGGGTATAAAAATGAACTTCGATGGAAGTGAAAAATACAAAAGGCACAGGTTCAAATCCCCGCGGGTGTGAAATTTTTATACCCTCCACCATAGGATGGGGGTATATTAACTTTGTCTTTCCGTTTGTAACACATCGAAATATTGCTCTAAGACCCCATAAAGTATATATATTCTTGGTCGTGGTGAAATTCTGAGTCGATCTGAGCATGTCCGTCCGTCCGTCTGTTGAAATCACGCTAACTTCTTGAAACTTGGCACAAGTAGTTGTTATTGATGTAGGTCGGATGGTATTGCAAATGCGCCAAATCGGTCCACTCTTACGTATAGCCCCCATATAAACGGACTCCCAAATTTGGCTTGCAGACCCTCTAAGAGAAGCAAATTTCATCCGATCCGGCTGAAATTTGGTACATGGTGTAAGTATAAGGTCTCTAACAATCATACAAAAATTGGTCCACATCGGTTTATAATTATATATAGCCCATATAAAACGATCCCCCGATTTGGCTTTCGGATCCTCTAAGAGAAGCAAATTTCATCCGATCCGGTTGAAATTTGGTACATAGTGTTAGTGTATGGTCTTTAACAACCATGCAAAAATTGGTCCACATCGGTCCATAATTATATATAGCCCCCATATAAACCGATCCCCAGATTTGGCTTGCGGAGCCTCTAAGAGAAGAAAATTTCACCCAATCCGGCTGAAATTTGGTACATGGTGTTAATATATGGTCTTTAACAACTATGCAAAAATTGGTCCACATCGGTCAATAATTATATATAGCCCCCATATAAACCGATCCCCCGATTTGGCTTTCGGAGCCTCTAAGAGAAGCAAATTTCATTCGATCCGTCTGAAGATGAATTGGTTTTGGTAGATTGTACAAAATATTCCTCTCCAAGTAAAAGGTATTTTAATTTTCTATAGAAATACAATTTTGAAAAAATTTTCTCTTTTGAGATATTTTTTATACCCGCCACCATAGAATGGTGACGGGGTATAATAAGTTTGTCATTCCGTTTGTAACGCATCGAAATATCGATTTCCGACTATATAAAGTATATATATTCTTGATCAGGGAGAAATTCTAAGACGATATAAGCATGTCCGTCTGTCCGTCTGTCTGTCTGTCTGTCTGTCTGTCTGTCTGGCTGTCTGTTGTAATCACGCTACAGCATTCAATAATGGAGCTATCGTCCTGAAATTTGGCACAGAATCGTCTTTTGTCTGCGCACAGGTCAAGTTCGAAGATGGGCTATATCGGGCCATATTTTGGTATAGCCCCCATATAAACCGACCTCCCGATTTGGGGTCTTTCGCTTATAGAAACCGTAGTTTTCATCCAATTTGCGCGAAATTGAAAATCTAGAGATATTTTGGGACCTTGAAGAGGTGTGCCAAAAATGGTGAGTGTCGGTCCATGTTTTGGTATAGCCCCCATATAAACCGACCTCCCGATTTGGGGTCTTTCGCTTATAGAAACCGTAGTTTTCATCCAATTTGCGCGAAATTGAAAATCTAGAGGTATTTTGGAACCTTGAAGAGGTGTGCCAAAAATGGTGAGTGTCAGTGCATGTTTTGGTATAGCCCCCATATAGACCGACCTCCCGACTTTACTTCTTGGGCTTATAGAATCCGTAGTTTTTATCCAATTTGCCTGAAATTGGAAATCTAGGTGTATTTTCGGGCCATAAAGAGGTGTGCCGAAAACGGTGAATATCGGTCCATATTTTAGTATAGCCCCCATAAGAACGATCTCCCGATTTAACTCCTTGGGTTTCTAGAAACCGTAGTTTTTATCCGATTTGCTTGAAATTGTAAATATTATGGTATTTTAGGCTCACCAAAACGTGTATCGGATTAAGTTTTTATCGGTACTTTTGGTAATGCCTCCATATAGACCGACTTCACTTCTTGCGGGTATAGAAGGCGCCCTGATCATGAAAATTGCTCAACTCAATGTAAAATTTACAGATTTCACTTCTCGGGTGAAAATCTACAGATTTAAGATTTCAAATCAAGACGTTATTTTATAATTTTCTTGCACACTTACAAGAGATGTTAATGATTCCTCTAAAACTCAAACAAAAATGGTTCTTATAAATCCAGAATCTGATATAGTCCTCATAGGTGAAATTTTTAAATTTATCTTCGGGAAGTGTCCTCAAGCCCTCAAGCCCTCCTGAAATTTCAAAGGAAACTCTAATATTTGGTTCATGGTGGTGGGTATTTAAGATTCGGCCCGGCCGAACTTACTGCTGTATATACTTGTTTAGAAATAAAATGTTTACAAAATTTTCTATAGAAATAAAATTTCGACAAAATTTTCTATAGAAATTTTTTTATAAAAATAAAATTTTGACAAAATTTTCTATAGTAATAAAATTTTTAAAAAATCTTCTACAGAAATAAAATTTTGAGAAAATTTTCTACATAAATAAAAATTTGAAAAAAATTTACGCACGCCTGGATTATTTCTATAATAATATTTTGAGAAAATAAAATAATAATAATAATAATAATATCTACAGAAATAAAATTTTGAAAAAATTCAATGGATAGATCAAAATATATAATAAACTACTAAAATAAAATAATAAAACATTTCTTTCGAAGAATTTTTTTTTTGGTTGTTATACTAAACACAAAAATTATAAAAAAAAACTTCAAAATAAGAGTTTTTAAATTTGGTAGATTTTTGGTAAAATTTTCTTCAAATATTGGTAGATTATTTTTTGCACGAGTAGCAATCGTGAGCACAAGCCTGATTTTTTATCCGATTTTCTTTACATTTGAAATCTGCATTTTGGGTCCAAAAAGAGTTGTTCTAAAGTTGGACGATGTTTTGATATAGCACCCATATAGACAGATCTTCCTAATTGACATATTGATAGGCTGAAAGCAGATTTTTTTTCCATTCATCGATAATTTAAAATCTTCTTTATTTAAATCCAAAAGGTTATATGCGATATACATAGAGACCAATCTACCGGTTTGATTTTTGAGCCCATAGAAACAGCAATTTTCACTTGATTTGGCCGAACTTTATTTCGGTCATATAAAGGACATACCATATTTAATGTCCTGGCCCATATAGACTGATTAAAATGATCTATTTCGATTAATAATAGCCCACTGTATAGATCTATATAATTTAGGTGTCGAATCATATGGATATTTGCATACGATTTCCTTAAACGCTCAGGGGAGAAATTTGTAAAACCTTTTTTCGGTTCATTGTTGGGTTTAATGAACTGCCTGAATTTATTCTGATAATTGGTTGGTAATTTTGCTGCAAGTAGAGGATACTGATTAGGAATGTGGTAATTCCGAAACGTGCGTCCATCCAACCATCTTGCAGTCTATAGGGCTTTGCCCAAATAAATTTTACAAACATTCTTTTCCTCTGTTGGTTAAGCTACTCTTGTAGTTTAGTCAACGCAATGGTTTTTAAGCTGAGATCAAAACAACAAAAATAAAATTTTGACAAAATTTTCTATAGATTTTTTTTTTTATAAAAATACAATTTTGAAAAAATTCTACAGAAATAAAATTTTTGACAAAATTTTCTGTAGTAATAAAATCTTGACACAATCTTCTACAGAAATAAAATTTTGAGAAAATTTTCTACAGAAATAAAAATTTGAGATTAATACAATTTTGACTTCATTTTCTATAAAAATAACAATTTGAGAAAATTTTCTACAGAAATAAAATTGTGAGAAAAATTTCTATACAAATAAAATTTTAAGAAAATTTTCTATAGAAATAAAATTTTAAGAAAATTTTCTATAGAAATAAAATTTTAAGAAAATTTTCTATAGAAATAAAATTTTGACAAAATTCAATGGAGAGATCAAGACCTATAATAAACTACTAAAATAAAATAATAAAATATTTCTTTCGAAGAATTTTTGTTTTGTTTTTGTACTAACCACAAAAATTATAAATAAAAACTTCAAAATAAGAGTTTTTAAATTTGGTAGATATTTGGTAAAATTTTCTTCAAATTTTGGTAGATTATTTTTGGCACGAGTAGCAACCATGAGTGTAAGCCGGATTTTTTATCCGATTTGCTTTACATTTGAAATCTGCATTTTAGGTCCAAAAAGAGTTGTTCTAAAGTTGGACGATGTTTTGATATAGCGCCCATATAGACATATATAGAGAGGCTGAAAGCAGAAATTTTTTCGATTCATCTAAAATTTTAAATTTTCTTTTTTTAAATCCTAATGTAGTTTATATCGGTTTATATGTTTCGATAAAACACCCATAGAGACCAAACTACCGGCTTGATTTTAGAGCCCATAGAAACAGCAATTTTCACTTGATTTGCCCGAACTTTATTTGGACCATATAAAGGACATACCATATTTAATGTCCTGGCCCATATAGACTGATTAAAAATATCCATTTCGATCAATAATAGCCCACTGTATACATCTATAGAATTTAGGTCTCGAATCATATGGATATTTGCATACGATTTCTTTAAACGCGTAGAGGACAAATTTGAATTTTAAATTTCATACAAATCTAAAATCTAATGTTACAAGTTTCGGAAAACGTACTTTTTTAACCAATTGTCTTCACCCTCAAAAAATCGCTTCTGTAACATATACCCCAAACACATTTTGCTTCAAACATATATATTTTCAGGATTGGTCCAAACAAAATATTGTTTGTATTGGTCAAACATATTATGTTTCACCTTAGGGCATACACTGGTAGTAAAAAATTGTAATGAAATTTTCTTTGTGTGGATATATATTTAAGTCGCCAATTGGTTACTTCCATTATTTTACTTGCAGCATACTCTCTAGGTCTCTCTTTCTAAACACATATATGTTTATAGGCTATTTCTTAATTAATATATGTTTGCATCCAAGCATATTTTATTTACAAAAAATGTATGTCCCAAACATAATATGTTCTAACATATTAACATATATGTCCAAAACATGTTATGCTAGTTTATGAACATTATATGCTTGCACTTAAAAATATTGCGTTAAAATTTAGAGTTCCAAACATATATTTTTTATACCCAAACATATGAAAAACAGTCTTCTTCGTCCGTGTATATCGATCATTTTAACGAGCTAGATAAAGACTAAATACTATGGATGCACTAGATGTTCTACATTTTTACAGTTCGCATATCGTATTTCAACCAACTCACATCAATAGTCACATCAAAATATAGACATATTGAGCAAAAGTTTTAAAAACCTACACTATGTCCTTCATGGACCCTAAACACAAATTTTAGGCAGGCTAATATTGAAATATTTCATCTTGTTCTAATCTATAATTTTAGGCCATCACCACCTTTACAATTTATAATTAAACCATTATCCATTAAACTATCTCACATATTATAATTGATGCATTTCCAAATCGATTCACCCGAACGTCAAGGATTTTATTTGCTTACATCTGTATTTTTGCTGAAATTGAATATATAATAATTGAAAGAATACAATGTCAAGTGAAATCTATAAACTCGTGTGTGTTTGTTTATGGACATAAACAAAATAAACAATAGTCACATATTGAATTTAATGTTATGACAGAATATTTAAATCGATTATAAAAGTTTTGCGATAGCTGACACACACACACACACACTCAAATGCATACAGTAAACTGAGAACTCATAGAATCGCAATTGAATTTGTATATCTTTGGTATTATTGATTTTTATTGTCAATAAATATTTTAATTAATTCACACAATTAATATACGGGTAAATAGCTTGAAGGGTTTATACCTTAAGGATATCTAAATATATTAAAAATATTTTATTTTTAAAATGATTGTTATACCTTTATAGATAGAAATCGTTATATTTTCCAATTTGAGATATTTGGTTTGCACATGGTGCCAACATACATTTGGTAGATGAGAGCTATGTTTACATTTGTGGTCATTATAACGATAGATATTTTCCATTTAGGTGAAAAATATTTATTCTTATGAGCATTATTCATTAGCTTCACATAGTGTTGCCAGTATTGGAGATTTTTGCCCGAATTGGGGATATTTTTTGGTAGATGGGGATGAAATTTTTGAAATGGGGCTTTGGTGGGAAATTTTAATAAATTTGGGGATTTTTTTTTCGAATTCGCTTCAGTATAATAAATCAGATTTACAAATTGGTTTACATTTTTATTTCTACATTATTAAACAAGTAAGGAAAGTCTAAAGTCGGGCGGGGCCGACTATATTATACCCTGCACCACTTTGTAGATTTAAATTTTCGATACCATATCACATCCGTCCATTGGCGGAGCTAGAAATTTTCTCTGGGGGGGGCTATGCCCCCCCAGACATCCTTCAAAATTTTGTCGAAATTTCCGAAGCGATAAATTACCCCTATTGATAAAACTATACATCCTCAATTGTATTGCGGTGTTAAAGGCAATATGCAGCAAAATCAATCAAAAACAAAAAAAACTCAATCACAAAAATTAGTTGTATCAATTAATTTTTTAATTGGCTTTGATGATTGATACTATCATTTTTTTCATTGAATACATTTCAATTAAAAACAAGTAAGTAAAATCTAAAGTCGGGCGGAGCCGACTATATTATACCCTTCACCACTATGTAGACAAACATTTGTGTTACCATCTCAACTACTTAAAATTTGCTGAGAGCTATATAAAGGTTTGCATTTCCAGATACAAATACTTTTAATGGAAACAATTTTTTGTACTTCTACAAAAACTCTAGAATTAAAATTTAAATCGGCTAACGCCCTGGGATGATACACAATGTTAGTAAAAAATATGGGAAATATGAAGCGAGAGAAATTTTAATGCAATTGTACAAAAGAGATTTTTAATTTTTCAGGCGATACATATGTATTCGAGATATAGGACAATTAGAGTAATATTTACAATTTTTGCTACTCAGCAGTGGCGATTTTACAAGGATATTGGTTAGATCTCGCCAAGATATGTGTAGGGCGACTTGGAGCCTTATTTAAAACTCATCCGTTCTGTGGAAATATTGGCATTGCAGTGTGTAGGATATGGGGAAATCATCACAGAATGAGTGCAAATCGGACGGGAGATATATATGGGAGCCATATCTAAATCTGAATCGATTTCAACCAAATTTGGCACAATTACCTATACTACTAAACGTACTCCTTGTGCGAAATTTGAAGCAAATCACGGCAAAACCCTGGATTTTGAGGCCATATAAGTTCAATCGGACGAAAGATATATATGGGAGCTATATCTAAATCTGAACCGATTTTAACAAAATTTGACACACTTAACGATACTATTAAACGTACCCCTTGTGCAAAATTTGAAGCAAATCACGGCAAATCTCTGGCTTTTGTGGCCATATAAGTTCAAATCGGACGAAAGATATATATGGGAGCTATATCTAAATTTGAACCGATTTCAATCAAGTGTACCAAGCATTGGTAGAATGCCAATTCTACCCTCTGTGCAAAATTTCATGAAGATCGGTAGTAAATTTTGGGCTCTGTGGTCATATGAGTCTAAATCGGACGAAAGATATATATGGGAGCTATATCTAAATCTGAACCGATTTGGCTGATATTTTGCAAGATTTGCGAGATTCATTAAATATTTGGATGTACGGTATTTCAAGAAAATTGGTTGATAAACACGCTAACTATGACCACATCGTAGATAATTATATATGGCAGCTATATCTAAATCTGAACCGATTTTTTCCAAAACCAATAGCAATTGTCTCTGTCTCAAGAAACGGCCCTATGCCAAATTTGAGGACGATCGGACTTAAATTGCGAGCTGTACTTTGTGCACAAAATTACATATACAGACAGACGGACGGACAGACAGACGGACATAGCTAAATCGACTCAGATTTTAATTCTTACCCGATCGGTATACTAAAAGATGGGTCTATGACCACTATTTCTTGGCGTTATATACAAATGCACAAACTTATTATACCCTGTACCACAGTAGTGGTGAAGGGTATAATTAATTAGATCAATTAATTTCATGGTTGAAGACAAAAAATATTTTATTGTGTGTGGGAGCCGGTTCCACGACACCGCTATAAATAATCAAACAGCAACTTACCATTATTTAATATAACAAAAAATAAAAGCATTGCTTTAAGTATGTGTTTGAAAAATATTGTTTGTAATTTATTTTTAATTCAAGACAACAAACATATGATTTTTAAATTTTATTTAAAATGTGTGTTTTAAAACAGGACTAGAAATCATAAAGCAAAACATAAACTTAATATATTCATCGTGTATAAAAAATACTAAGAATAAAAAATTAAATAAAAGGCAAAAAATAAATTGAATATTATAAAACGTCTATCTTCGATTAGTTTTTAAAAATTCTCTGAGAACAGAATACAACGAAGCAACTGTCGAGAGCAGCGGTGCCAACTCTGTGGATTTTTCGTGATTTTGACGATTTTAGATGGTAAATTGGGCATGTGACGATTTATGATTTTAATCAACGTAGTTATAAATTGACTATTTTTGAAAATGTGCGTCTCAAGTTTCCTTTTAGTGTTTTTATTACGTGTTTTTAGTTGTAATGTAAATATCAATACTAAAAAATATGCTTAATATACTCTCTCTGCCACAATCTTAATTGGATTAAACACATCGCAAAGCTTGAATTAAAATATAAATCAACTGTAGCTTTGATTATTCTGGGGGGGGCAAGAACTATTCTGGGGGGGGCATAGCCCCCCCCAGCACCCCCCTAGCTACGCCAATGACATCCGTCAAATGTGTTGGGTGCTATATATAAAGGTTTTTGTCCCAAATACATACATTTAAATATCACTCGATTTGGACAGAATTTGATAGACTTTTACAAAATCTATAGACTCAAAATTTAAGTTGGCTAATGCACTAGGGTGGAACACAATTTTAGTAAAACAATATGGGAAACATTTAAATCTGAAGCAATTTTAAGGAAACTTCGCAAAAGTCTAAGTTTATGATTTATCGCTCAATATATATGTATTAGAAGTTTAGGAAATTTAGAGTCATTTTTACAACTTTCCGACTAAGCAGTGGCGATTTTACAAGGAAAATGTTGGTATTTTGACAATTTTATAAGTCCATATCGAGCGAAAGATATATATGGGAGCTATATCTAAATCTGAACCGATTTCAATCAAATTTTGCACACTTGACTATACTACTAATTGTACTCCTAGTGCAAAATTTCAACCAAATTCGGCCAAAAATCTGGCTTCTGGGGCCATATAAGTCCAAATCGGGCGAAAGATATATATGGAAGCTATATCTAAATCTGAACCGATTTCAATCAAATTTTGCACACTTGACTATACGACTAAGTGTCATGTTTGTATAAAATTTCAAGGAAATCGGTATAAAACTCTGGCTGCTGGGTCCATATTAGTGCATATCGGGCGAAAGATATATATGGGAGCTATATCTAAATCTGAACCGATTTATTCCAAAATCAATAGGGTTCTATTCTGACCCAAATTAGGAACATGTGCCAAATTTGAAGGCGATTTGACTTAAATTGCGACCTAGACTTTGATCACAAAAATGTGTTCACAGACAGGCGGACGGGCGGACGGACGGACGGACAGACGGACATGGTTATATCGACTCAGGGACCCACCCTGAGTATTATTGCCAAAGACACCATGTGTCTATCTCGTCTCCTTCTGGGTGTTACAAATAGAGGTCTGCACAATTCCATTTGTAAATGCAGAGTACACGTGTACTTGCTAAATGAGTACATCTATTTGAGAGATTCGCAAAACAATTGGTACACATTTTGATGAACACCAAAAGCCACGAGTAACTTCTTGTTGCTACTCTGATGACTTCACTACCAACAAACACATATTCCTCTTTCTCTCTTATTGAAGTGTACTCAGAGTGATCACGTCGAGTATGTTGCGAGAACAAAACTTCATAGAGTACTACATGTACCACATGCAGTTTCAGAAATACAAAAAAACAGTTAGTCTCCATAATATATGTTTTGGTTTGTTATAAAGAGGGGCAAACGTTAAGGTAAGTGTGTGACATACATAAATATATGAAATATGTGATATACATACATATCTATGATTAATAATAATGGAAAGTTTTGCTTCGCACATACTGAGAAATACTTGTGGTACCACGTGAAGTGAAGAGAATCCATGTTGTACTTTTTCTCAAGTACTTACATTTTTATTGTTCCTTTTTTTCGGAACACATATTGTTTCGGATAAGTACTTGGTGGTATTTGACAAGCAAGTGTTCTCTTCACTTCACTACTTGCGCTCTGAGAGAAAGACAGAGTATGTACTATATTCGACAGCGAATTGCATACATGCAGTGAAAAGTTATTCGATGCAGACCTCTAGTTACAAACATATGCACTAACTTATAATACCCTGTTCCACAGTGTGGCGCAGGGTGTAAAAAGAGAAAATCGCTCAATTTGTGTGGGTAATAAATCCAAATTTCTGAAAATATGACAATAGATTTATGTAATATAGCTACATGTAAGTTTAAATATGATGTACATTTGAAATTTGAGCAACATTGGAAGAGTATTATGGACAAATATGGGAAAATCGATCGATGCATATGTATGGGAGGTATATCTAAATCTCAACGGATTTTGATGATTTGGTTGATATCACAGAAGGTTACCTTGTGCCAAATTAGAGTAAGATCGGGTGTTAAATAAGGCTATTATGGTCAGAAATTAAGCTATAAGGGTAAATTTTTCAAAAACGGGCGAATACATATATATGGGAGCTATATCTAAATCTGAACCGATTTGGATTATATTTTTCAGGTTTTGTTAATATAACAGGATATTACCTTATGCTAAATTTGAATAAGATCGGTTAGTAAATGAAGGTTATAATGGGCAAATTTTTGAACTTGCCCCTTACATATATATAAGAAATATATCTAAATATTAAACGATTTGAATGATATTTTGCACATATAATCACTGCTATAGAAGATTAGTGTAAGCCAAATTTGAGTAAGATCGGTTGATAAATAACGGTTTTAAATTTAATGAAAAAAAATTAATAAATTTATGAAAATCGGGCGATACATACACATGGGAGCTATAGCTAAATCTGAACCGATTTCGATGATTTTTTGCACATATAGTAAGTGCTATAGCATATTAGATTTGGTCAACTTTGAGCCAGATCGGTTGATAAACAAGGGACTTATGGCCAAATTTGGGAAAATCGGGCGATACATATATATGGGAGCTATATCTAAATCGGATCCAATTTCGATTAAATTTGGCACTCTTAAAGGGTGGTCAATTGGATTGCTTTGTAACAAATTTGATGCCAATCGGTTAGTAAATGAGCGCAATCTGACCCCATTTATCGAAATCGGGTGATACATGTATGTGAGACCTATATCTAAATTTGATCCGATTTTTTCCAAATTCAATAGCGTTCGTGCCAAAAAAAAACGCCACATACCAAATGTCATCAAAATCGGTTAATAATAGCAACCGGAATCCGGCGAACAACGAATACATGGACGGACGGACACCAAGCGCTAGATCGACTCAGGAGGTGATTCTAAGTCGATTGGTATATATTTTCTGGGGTCTAAAATCAATATTTCTGGTAGGCACATTTTTTGGCAGATCAAAGTTATTACACCCTTAACACATACCCCCATATTCATAAAAGTTAACGTAAACTTTATACCTATTATTACCTTACAAATTCATTCGATAAACTGTCAGTAAATTATTATGAATATGGGCAATAGTGTTTACGGTATAATTAAAACAGCACTATTCAAAAAAAAAACACAATAAATATTCACTTCATTATACGAGTACATACACTTTCTATTTTAATTTGCTATCATCGTTTTGGTATTGATTTGTGGTTTTTAATTTAGAAATTTATCAATATCACAAATTTTATTGATATTTTCCAACGCAAACGGCAGTATATATGAGAGACACATCGACGCAAACTTCATGAAGACAAAGCTCCGTCTTGTTCTAGATTGTTTTTGTATTATGCTCGAAATGTAGCTTTTTGTCATTTGGTTATAGCGTCATATCTATGGGGTTTGGTACTTGGAACGTATACGTTATTTCTTGACAATAATATAGCGTATACGCTCCATAATCTCAATAATGGCAGCAATCAGCCATTGCTCTATGAGCCAAATCATGATTTTAGCGGCAAAAACTACTTCCCACCAAGATAGCTTCACAAATTTTGGTGAGTAGATTTGTAATTATAAAAAAATGGATTTTAGAAAAATGAGCGAGCCACGCCCCCTTTTTAGAGTAATGGCTATAAATACCTAAGAAAAATTGTGTTATTTGATTTTTGCATCTTTCAGAAAAGTTGTACCTCTTGACAAAGGCAAACAAACATGCTGAATATATTAAATCGGAAAAATTTCATCTTCATGCTCACAACGCCACAAATGTCGGAAAAATTACAAATTTTTCACCGATTTTTTCGGTTTTCCTACTACACCTCATGAACTATTGAAAATTTGACCAAACAATCAAGATAGGAAATGTAGCCTATATAATTATGAACAACTTTCTAGTTTACACCAGGGCTGTGGAGTCGAGTCAATTTTGCTCGACTCCGGCTCCGACTCCAGCATTCCTTATTAGCCCCGACTCCGACTCCGGAGTCGACTCCGGGTAGTGTACTTAAATCTCATTTTAACAGTATTCCAATTGCAATTTTAAGGTGTAGTGTTCCAAAAATAGACCGATATAAGTATTCTATTTTGTCATATGTGTTTATATGTCCAAAAGAACTCTAATTTTAAATTTTGATACGACTCGACGACAAATCTCTGTATTTTAGGGATGTAAAGAACTCTATATTTTAATGTCAGGCCAATAAAGTAAAAGTACGACACATAATATATACAGACCAGGGAGCCACCGTGGTGCAATAGTTAGCATGCCCGCCTTGCATGCACAAGGTCGTGGGTTCGATTCCTGCTTCGACCGAACACCAAAAAATTTGTCAGCGGTGGACTATCCCACTTCAGTAATGCTGGTGACATTTCTGAGGGTTTCAAAGCTTCTCTAAGTGGTTTCACTGCAATGTAGAACGCCGTTCGGACTCGGCTATAAAAAGGAGGTCCCTTGTCATTGAGCTTAAAATGGAATCGGGCAGCACTCTGTGATAAGAGAGAAATTCACCAATGTGGTATCACAATGTACTGAATAGTCTAAGTGAGCCTGATACATCGGGCTGCCACCTAACCTAACCTAAGTTCGAGTTTAGCCGCTAAAGTGAAGACTAAATCAGTAAAAAAGCCATAAAATTATACATATTTGTTGCAAATTTTATTATATGTTAACTTGATGGGGAATAGCCCAAAGCAAATTTTCACAAAGTTTGTATTCCTTAAAATTATTAAAGAAAAGTAATCGTGAAAAAATTACGATTTTAGCGGTTAAACTCCAACTTAATACCAACCTTAAGTGATGGTACTTGGAACGTATACGTTATTTATTGGTAATAATATAACGTATACGCTCCATAATCTCAATATTTGCAGCAATCAGCCATTGGAGGAGCTAGAGAATTTCCCCAGCTAACGCACTGATATTTTCAACCTAAAAATTTCAACTGAAAGCTGTGATTAATAAAAGGTATGTTCGCGTACTCTTCCACTAAAAAATATTCAGTAAAAATTGCTGAAAAGTACGCGAACGGCATCCAGAAACTTTTTGCATATTCAAAATTTCAGCTTCTAAAATATTAAAAACAAAAAAAATCCTAATGTTTTAACTTCCAATTGTATTTGCGGAACATGTATATTGTACTGGTGCTTTGTTTGTTATCAACAACCAGATGGCAACGTATGCTATGATTTGTAAGATTTTTTTGGAGAAAAAATCTCTAGCAAAAACTTTCAATTTCTCTATCTGATAACTGTCAAATGTAGTCTCTCTCCGGCTCTCTTTTGCAGGCTTTTTGGTGTAAACGTACGACTTCCAGCAAAAATTGGTGAATTTTTTTTTTTAAATTATCAGGTTCTCGAAAGGAGCTAAAATTATACACGGAAAAAGCTCGTCTCGTTCTAAATATGTTTTCTTTACCAGAGATGGCCTGTCGTAAACTGTAAAGTATTTGACATACATTTACAACGTATTTTATCATACGTCAAAAACGTCGTAAACTTTCGTTTTCATTTTTTTTTTTCATTTTTTTTCTTCCTTATAGAAAACATAGAAAAAAAATCTAAAATATGCCAGATTGAGTATATTGAAACATACAAACGCAAACTCTGTATCAAATTCTATCGCCCTACTATTGATAGTTTGATTTCTCATAACCATACGAAAATCGGGGTTATATATAAATCTAAATCGACGTGTTTGTGCATTTTGTACGCCATTGTATGCAATTTTCGCCACAACAATTTTCACAGTTTCGACAAATAGAAAACGCGTTGCATTCAGATGTTTTTCAAATGCCACTTTTTGTGGACAAAAATTGCAAAGTGCTTTTCAAAATATTGTAATAAAAAATTCTAAAAATCTTCATTACAACTTTTCGGTAGTCAAAAACCGAAAAATTACTACTCGGACCTCTGATCTTTCTCTAATCTTTACATTAATACTTTGGTATTTTTCCGAGTCAAAGAAGAAGGAATTGAAGCAAGGATACAATTATGATACATTTAAATTTGAATTTTGAATACATGTTACTAGGAGACAAATTTGAAATTATAAGTTTTTTTCTGATTTTTTCTTCGTGATCGAAATTCATGCCACTCGATGTCGGAACATATTGCGACAAATTGTAAAATTAGCTTGAGATAAGGCCATTGAAGTTTGAAAAAGTACAAGAGATCACCGATGCACAAAAAACGTCACACTACACTGCAAAAAATATTGACCTAATATGGAAGATTATGCAACTTAAATTTTAGGACTCGAAATGTACGCAATGCTAAGGACAAAATTCTTTAAAATAATGACATTTTAATTAAAAGAAAGTTTTTAATCCTTGCTTCAAAATTTATTTTTCATTCAATCTTGAAATTTTGCGTCCCTCTGTTGAAGTTGTAGATCTTTGAAGTAAGGCAAATGTTCCTTCAAATAAAGAAAAACATTTTTAATTTAAAGAAATCGTCTTTAACTCAAATGACATATTGAATTTTTAAATTTAAGATAAAAATGCTTCAAATATAGGATAAGACTTATGGATTTGCATCTTTGTTTTTAAGTTTTTTTTAGCATTAAGAAAACAGTTTTTAATTTGAAGTACTGTAATTTATTTGTACATGAATACCTTTATTAATATAT
Organism: Haematobia irritans; assembly: GCF_050003625.1. Classification (NCBI taxonomy): domain Eukaryota; kingdom Metazoa; phylum Arthropoda; class Insecta; order Diptera; family Muscidae; genus Haematobia; species Haematobia irritans. The sequence goes on along the minus strand of NC_134401.1, from coordinate 88,778,936 downwards.
CGCAAACAGAGAATAAAAAATCGATGAATGAGATCAATACCAAAATCCTTAAAGGAAGGTCAAAATCTTTGGATCCAAATAAACTTTTTTTTTGAGTGTAGGCAAATATTTGACCAAAATGAGTGTCAAACTTTTTTCCAGGAGCATTTTCGAAGTATCTGGCCACTGTTTTTGTAAAACATTTCTATGGCGATGTTTTATATAACCAATATGACCTTAAAATGTTTGGTCGTTTCCCCGCTCGTATTCATCAACAGTCAAAATAAATGCCGAATATTAAATGCCCTAAATACAGTATTGCAGCCCTGGTTAAACAAATATTTCGGACGCAGACAATGGACATCTGCGGATTTCAATTCGCTCTAAAAAATACGAAGACTTTTAACTCTTATTTGCATTTACACACACTCAAAAGTAAACGTTACATACGAATCTTTAATGAGGCGAGTTATCGTGAGTCACGGCATTTCTGATCGTGACTCACACTATATTTATGCGACAAAACTTGCCCATGGTTGTCATCAAAAAAAAAAAAAACTTATGCTTTTGAAACATACACTTAAAACCAGTGAACCCCTAGGACACTACAACCAATTTGTCTCTATTTCAGTTTACGGAATTATTAGGTTTTGAGAAAATTTCCTTGACTTTAAAAATTTTTTGCTTACGTTTGTTGAACTAAAACATCGTAAAAGAATTATACCCTAATGAAGCATAAAGATTTACCAAATTCGTATTTCTCACAAAATAGTTCAGAAATTCTTTAAATAAGTATATTTTCCAACAAATTGGCCCCTATATTTTCCTTCAAACTACGATAAATTGTTTAACAAGTGAACAAATTTTATTTAAATTTCGAAAAAATATTTACTTATTTTTGTGATATCGTTTAGATAAAATTTCCAAAATTAACCAAACTGTTCCTTCCTGATAGGTTCACTATTTTTTGAGTGTATTTGAGGTGTTCACATAACTCTCCCGCGTGTGGAGAGCACAGTAGCCACTCAAGCCAAAAATATACCACTTTTATAGTACGATCTAAAACGATAATTCAAATGTTTCAAGATGTTTACTTAATATTGACTCTTTATTTAGTCAAAATTTTATTTTTGTAGAAAAATTTTTTAAAATTTCATTTCAATATAAATTATTTTTTTTCTATAGAATATTTTGTCAAAAATGTATTTCTTAGAACATTTTATACCCAGAGAAAATTGTGTCAACATTTTATTTCTATAGAAAATTTTGTCAAAATTTTATTTCTATAGAAAATTTTGTCAAAAATTTTATCTCTAAAGAAATTTTATTCAAAATTTTATTTCTAAAGAATATTTTGTCAAAATTTTATTTCTAAAGAAAAATTTTTCAACATTGTATTTCTATAGAAAATTTAGTCAAAATTGTATTTCTATAGAAAATTTTCTCAACATTTTATTTCTAAAGAAAAATTTATCAAAATTTTATTTCTATAGAAAATTGTATCAAAATTTTATTTCTATAGAAAAATTTGTCAAAATTTTATTTCTAAAGAATTTTTTTTTAAATTTTATTTATATAGAAAAATTTGTCAAAATTTTATTTTTAGAGACATTTTATTTTTAGAGAGCATTTGTCAACATTTGATTCCCAGAAAAATTTTGTCAACAATTTATTCCCAAAATTTGTCAAAACTTTATTCCCTACGGGAAATGGATCAACCAAAGGACCGGTACAGGACTAGTCTCTGGTGTGTATGGACCAGTCCTAGTTCTGGTCAAGACGTATGGAAAGGACCGGTCACTTTAACATGGGTTTGTCTTTGACGGGGTAAATTTACACTTTAAGACACATCTTGGACTCGTTGCTAAGGACACGCCCTGGAACATTAGTAGTAGCACTCCATACACACACAGAAAAATAACGGCAAATAAATACTAACAACTTTATTTGTATGTCAAATCTAGTGATGCTCAACAAATTTGTCTATTGAATATGAGACATTTGTTGTTGAAATGTGTTTGTAGATGCTTGACAGAGAAAACAGTAAAAACACTTTGAATTTTCAACAAATTGTTTTGTTCATAAAATAGTTGACAGTTATAGACATGAAAACAAAAATAACAAGACTGGTGACGCACACATCGCTGAGAATGTGTACGAAAGCTAAACGAAGTATTCGAAGATACCGTTGGAACAAAATGAGTATGAGCACGTGCACGTGTATGATAGCAAGCTCATTCATGAGAGAATACAGAAAAATAATTTATTTTTAAATTGTTTGGTTTCTTAAATGTGTTTGTTGTACGAGATCCGAACTATATTTGTTTATTTCTATGTATATTCCGGGTAAGCTCGGAAACGGCTGAACCGATTTACTTGAAATTTGCAGAGAACGTGGAGAGTGATAATGTCGTGAAAATAGAGTACCTCATTTTCTGATATCTGATTTACTTGAAGTTTACAGGGAATAAACCAAATTTTTTGTTGATTATTAACAAACGCAAATTCAAAGTTTTTGTCAAGACACCAATAAATTCCTTACAGATCATAAATAGATGTTCAACAAACCATATACAAATATTGTCGTTAAAATTCCAAAATATTTGTTGAGGATTAAACGTTACGTTCAACAACAAATATTTTGTAATGTTTGGCACTCAACAAACTACATACAAATTATGTTGCTGAGAACTCAAATTATTTGTTGCCTTCTGATGGTAGGCATTGCCAACAAATTATTTGTAATAATGATTATTACAATTACAAATTAATTTGTTGCAGGAAAATTAACAAATTTTGTCATTGGGTTTCCAACAAAAGTTATTGGTTCTCAAATTTATTTTTATCTGTGCAGGTCCTCATGAACCAGTCTCGGATAAACTTTTAGGAATCTGTTTTAGTTTGGTTATCCTAATCGCACCATCAATGAAAAACTTTTGAAATATGTTCAACAATAGGTTATTCTGGTAATTCTACTTCACTAAATGTTTAGATCCAATAAGATTTTTATATCAAGCGAGTATGGAAATCATTAAATTATTACTATTAAAAAAACTGCGACAAAGTGGATCACCGGTACCAGTCCTGTGATAGGTCCGTCAGTGGCAATTTGCACCAATTTCCCGTAGGGTTCCTAGAGAAAAATTTTGTCAACATTTTATTCCTAGAGAAAAATTTGTAAAAATTTTATTTCGTAGAAAATTTCGTCCATTTACACTTTATTATACCCTGCGCCACACTGTAGAACTGGGTATTATAAGTTCGTGCATATGTTTGCAACACACAGAAGGATACGAGATAGACATATGGTGTCTTTGGCAATATTGCTTAGGATCGGTCCCTGAGTCGATATAGCGATGTCCGTCTGTCCGAGAACACATTCTTGTAATCAAATTCTAGGTCGCAATTTTAGTCCAATCGACTTAAAATTCGGCACAAGTATGTATTTTGGATCAGAATAGAACCCTATTGATTTTGGAAGAAATCGGTTTGGTTTTAGATATAGCTCCCATATATATCTTTCGCCCGATATCTACTCATATGGCCCCAGAAGCCAGAATTTCATCCTGATTTACTTTAAATTTTGCACAAGGAGTACAATTGATAGTTTCGTAAAGTATGCCGAATTTGGTAGAAATCGGTTCAGATTTAGATATAGCTCCCATATATATATATATCTATCGCCCGATATGCACTTATATGGCCCCAGAAGCTGGAGTTTTACCCTAATTTGCTTAATATTTTGCACCAGAGAAACAATTAGTACTATAGTCAAGTGTGCCAAATTTTATTGAAATCGGTTCAGATTTAGATATAACTCCCATATATATCTTTCGCCCGATTTGGACTAATATGGTCCCAGAAGACAGAGTGTTACCCCAATTTGGTTGAAATTTTGCACTAGGAGTACAATTAGTAGTGTAGTCAAGTGTGCCAAATTTTATTGAAATCGGTTCAGATTTAGATATAGCTCCCATATATATCGTTGGCCCGATTTACACTCATATGACCACAGTGGCCACTCTTTTACTCCGATTTACTTGAAATTTTGCACAGGGAGTGGAATTAGCATTGTTGCTATGCGTTCCAAATTTTGTTGGTTCAGATTTAGAGGTAGCTCCCATATATATGTTTTTCTGATTTCGACAAAAATGGTCAAAATACCAACATTTTCCTTGAATCTAATTTTCCTAAACTTCTAATACATATATATCGAGCGATAAATCATAACTAAACCTTTGCGAAGTTTTCTTAAAATTGCTTCAGATTTAAATGTTTCCCATATTTATACCCTGCGCCACACTGTGGAACAGGGTATTATAAGTTAGTGCATATGTTTGTAACACCCAGAAGGAGACAAGATAGACATAGGAGTACAATTAGTAGTATAGTGAAGTGTGCAAAATTTGATTGAAATCGGTTTAGATTTAGATATAGCTCACATATATATCTTTCGCCCGATATGGACTAATATGGTCCTAAAAGCCAGAGTTTTGACCCAATTTGGTTGAAATTTTGCACAGGGAGTAGATATAGCATTGTAACTATGCGTGCCAAATTTGGTTGAAATCGATTCAGATTTAGATATAGCTCCCATATATCTTTCGCCCGAAAGCCAGATTTTTATCCCGATTAGCTTGAAATTTTGCACAAGGAGTACAATTGGTAGTATAGTCATGTGTGCCAAATTTGATTGAAATCGGTTCAGATTTAGATATAGCTTCCATATATATTTTTCACCCGATATGGACTTATATGGCCCCAGAAGCCAGAGTTTTGGCCCAATTTGTTTGAAATTTTGCACTAGGAGTACAATTGGTAATATAGTCATGTGTGCCAAATTTGATTGAAATCGGTTCAAATTTAGATATAGCTCCCATATATATATTTTTCTGATTTCGACAAAAATTGTCAAAATACCAACATTTTCCTTGTTAAATCGCCACTGCTTAGTCGAAAAGTTGTAAAAATGACTCTAATTTTCCTAAACTTATAATACATATATATCGAGCGATAAATCATAAATAAACTTTTGCGAAGTTTTCTTAAAATTGCTTCAGATTTAAATGTTTCCCATAATGTTTTACTAACATTGTGTTCCACCCTAGTGCATTAGCCAACTTAAATTTTGAGTCTATAGATTTTGTAGAAGTCTATCAAATTCTGTCCAGATCGAGTGATATTTAAATGTATGTATTTGGGACAAACCTTTATATATAGCACCCAACACATTTGACGGATGTGATATGGTATCGGAAATTTAGATCTACAAAGTTTTGCAGGGTATAATATAGTCGGCCCCGACCGACTTTCTACTTTACTTACTTGTTCCTAGATAAAATTTTGTCTAAATTTTATTCCTAGATAAAAATTTTGGCAAAATTGTATCCCTATTGAATTTTTTTTCTCAAAATTTTATTCCTATTCGTCCACATTTTATTCTTTTTGGCAAAATTTGGCAAAAAATTTTTGTCAACATTTTGTTCCCATAGAAAATTTTGTCAAAATTTTATTTCTTAGAAAATATTGTCAAAATTGTATTCCTAGATAAAATTTTGTCTAAATTTTATTTCTAGATAAAAGTTTGTCAAAATAAAATTTTATTTCTATAGAAAATTTCGTCCATTTACATTTTATTTTTAGAATAATTTTTGTCAACATATTATTCCCACAGAATATATTGTTAAAATTCTATTTGTATAGAAAATTTATGAAGTACCTATAAGGCGAGAGGAATATTTTGCAAAATCTAACAAAACTTCAAGAATCCTACCAATCTACTAAACAGTAAAAACTCTACAATTTTTGGTAAAACTCTACCAACTGTGGCTACCATGGTGGAGTGTCTCCAATAGTACCACCAAGATCTCCCCATTGAACATAGTTTAGACAGTTTACAATTGAATTGTTAGCATTGTTAATTATTTATCAATTCTCTTTGAAATTTGCAATTGTCATTTATATCCATACAGGATACGATTTAGAAATATTGTTTCAAGGTCAATATTGTAAAAGAAATTTTAAATGGCTTATAGATGTATGTATATGGGGGTTGTTAGCATATAAAATCAATACTAAATGTCAAAGGAACACAAAAAAAAAAACAAAAGAAGGCACCATAGCAAAGAGAGTTTGATTAGGTTTTGTTTTTGTTGTTTTTATATTTTTTGAAAGACACTTAAATAGCACATTTTTTGCACCTACACACTCTCACACAGTCTAAATTCGAATGCATTCAATCAATATTTTGTGTCTTAGCAAAAGCTCATTGTCTACCGGTACAACTTAACGGTATTTCTAGGGAAATCGATTTCACCATAAACCTTCTAATGCGAACACAACAACTAAACTCACATGTGAATGTGTGAACACGATGATGATGATGATGATGGTGAATGAATGACGATGATAATAATGATGACTTTATAGACTTTTCTTTGGCTAAAATATGTTCACACAATCCAACACCCACATAACATACATACATACACCCAATGGTTTGATACACACAAGCAAACACAATTTAAGCCTCGATTTCTTTTGTTTTTCTGTTTCTTTGTTAGAATTTGCACAAAACACTCACACACACACACACTCACCATTTCATTCCCTTTGGCCAGAAAATAAAACACTGTAATATTATTTAACGAGGCGAAGAATAACACACACAAAAATCAACTTTTTATTCTTTCGCTTTTTTTTTGGTTTAAGAATAAAAACCCATTAAGAACACGATGATGACGACAACAACAACGACAAAAACACAACAGCAATAATATCCATGTGGTTGTGTTTAATGTCGTTTAAGTTGTTTTTGTTCTTGTTTTTGGCTACCGCTGTTGGTAATGTTTCGTTTTTGTTTTTTGTGTGGTTTTGGTGTCTCATATAAACCAGAAAAGGTCTGTAATATTGGGGTTGGGCAAAGGTGGGCGAAGCCAAACCAAAAAAAAAATGCACAAACACCTTAAATTGCTTTAGACATTACACCCACATAGTACAAAAAACTCTAACCCAAAAAAAAAACAAAATCTACAATTGCATAAATTTAACGTAAATAAACAAAATGACATAAACACACCTACGGGGTTAATATTTAAAATGGTGGATGAATTGTTGTTGCTGCATATAATGATGAAGAAGAGAATATCTTAGTAACTATGTAATTTAATTAATTTAGGAAAAAAATATTTTTTCTTTTTATATTCTTAAATTATTTTATCACTCACATTGTAAAAAGCAGTTGTTGTTCGAATTAACTTTTAATTTCAATTTAATTAATTTAAGAAATATTTTTTACTTTCTCAAAATATTATTAACTCGCTCACTTTGCTTGCATATAGAGGTTGTACTGGACCCATTGACTTTTCATTCAATTTTCCTTTATTTTCCACATGGCAAATTTTAAAATTTGTATTTTCTTTTCCTTTTAGAGTAACATCATTATCTTTACTATTCGATTTACTTAAAAACTCTTAAATATGTATATTCCATTTGCCCGCACAAAAATTTACATTATTGATTTGACGAACAATCCTTTTAATCGAAAGATTAAAGTTTACAAAGTTTGTCATTGGAAACACTTTAAGCCCAAGTGGCGTAACAATGATGGCACTTTTGTTGTTTCATTTAACATTTCTTTTAGTTGGATGTAGTTTTTGTTATTGTTGTTGTTGCCTTTTGATTTCTCATTACCATTGCGGCATTTGACACTAACAAAACACTAAATTAAAGGAGAGAACGCCATGATACGACCGACTATCCGTTTGACTCACCGTATTGGCACCTAGCTAAAGATTTTACGTACTACACGTCTTTAACTGTAAACGACCGCACGAAGACTAATGTCTGTATGGAGCAAAACAACCCTTTGCAATATTTATTCCTTAAATAACGGTACACTTTATAATGGCCATTTCTATATTCCCCACTAAGCGTTGTGAGTGGTGACTTTGATTTTTATATAATGAACTCATGTTGAAATACAAGTGATGAGAGAGTAAATATAACTCTCTTAATCTATCTCCTTATCTCTCGTTTTCAAATTTCTGTAAGAGAGTCATGCGCAATATCCCTGTGTTTGTTTACACTTATATTATAGAAATACGTAAAGCATTCTTCGAATACCTTTACTCTAACAATCAGCTGTTTTTTGTTTTTATTTGGTCAAAAACTGGAGAAATGCCACCCAACGTACTTTCCGACAGATTAAAAGATTTAGTAATATAAAGGAAAATAGTGGTTTCGCAGTAGAAGATGTGAGAAAGAGTAATGATGTGAGGTTGGAGCCAATAAAATGGTTTTCTAAACCAATCCAACTGAAGTAGTAGGAGTATTAATAAATAAAAGACTTTCTGTGAAGAATTACAGCAATCCCTTGATTTACGTTGCCTCGGTTTACGTTGTTTCGATTTACGTCGCCAAATTTTTTGTTCCATCCAACTACGATTTACGTCGTCGATTTTTTTGTTCCATCCAACTTCGTTTTGGGTCGCCATTCCATTTACGCCGCCTCAGTGGTTTACAATTTATAAGTAAAAGCAGGTTTTAAACTCTGTACACGTTTAAGCTAAGTACTATGTTCAGTTTTCAAGCTGAAAACCACCTTATTTTCACGGTTACTTTTTTTAATCAATTAATTTAGAAATACAGTAATCCCTCGATTTACATCGCCTCGGTTTACGTTTTTGTTCCATCCAACTTCGATTTAAGTCGCCATTCGATTTACGTCATCGATTTTTTTGCCAACTTTATCAGAAACGCCTTCCAGAAGTGAAATAAGTACCAACGATGATGACCTCGAAACATTTATTTCTGAAATTTTTACCGACAATTCGACAAATTCTGATTGATATTGCATACATAACGCAATTGTCGAAGTGGCGATGTTTTTATACCCTTCACCACTACTTTGGTACAGGGTATAATAAGTTTGTGCATTTGTATGTAACGCCAAGAAGGAGTAATCATGGACCAACCTTTTAGTATACGGATCGGCTTAGAATTAAATTCTGAGTCGATTTAGCGATGTCCGTCTGTCTGTCTGTTGATGTATTTTTGTGTGCAAAGTACAGCCCGCAGTTTTAGTCCGATTGTTCTAAAATTTGGTATAGGGTCCTGTTTCGGCTCAAAGACGATCCCTATTGATTTTGGACAAAATCGGTTCAGATTTAGATATAGCTGTCATATATATTTTTCACCGATCTGGTCGTAATTGGCGTGTATATCAACCGATCTTCCTCAAATTCCGTACATCCGAATATTTTATGGGTCTCGAAAAACTTGCAAAATATCAGCCAAATCGGTTCAGATTTATATATAGCTCCCATATATAGCTTTCGCCCGATTTACACACATTTGCCCACAGAGGCGAATTTTTTACTTCGATTTAGTTGAAATTTTGCATAGGGAGTAGAATTAGCATTGTAACTATTCGTGCTAAATTTGGTTGAAATCGGTTCAGATTTGGATATATCTCCCATATATAGCTTTCGCCCGATTTACACTCATATGACCACAGAGGCCAATTTTTAACTCCGATTTAGTTGAAATTTTGCACAGGGAGTAGAATTAGCATTGTAGCCATGCTTGCCAAATTTGGTTGAAATCGGTTCATATTTAGATATATCTCCCATATATAGCTTTCGCCCGATTTACACTCATATGACCACAGAGGCCAATTTTTAACTCCGATTTAGTTGAAATTTTGCACAGGGAGTAGAATTAGCATTGTAACTATGCGTGCCAAATTTGGTTGAATTCGGTTCAGATTTGGATATATCTTCCATATATAGCTTTCGCCCGATTTACACTCAAATGACCACAGAGGCCAATTTTTTGCTCCGATTTAGTTGAAATTTTGCACAGGGAGTAGAATTAGCATTGTTGCTATGCGTGCCAAATTTTGTTGAAATCGGTTCAGATTTAGATATATCTCCCATATATATCTTTCGCCCGATATGGACTAATACGGTCCCAGAAGTAAGAGTTTTACCCCAATTTAGTTGAAATTTTGCACAGGGAGTAGAATAAGCATTGTTGCTATGCGTGCCAAATTTGGTTGAAATCGGTTCAGATTTAGATATAGCTCTCATATATATGTTTTTCTGATTTGGACAAAAATTGTCAAAATACCAACATTTTCCTTGTAAATTCGCCACTGCTTAGTCGAAAAGTTGTAAAAATGACTCTAATTTTCCTAAATTTCTAATACATATATATCGAGCGATAGATCATAAATAAACTTTTGCGAAGTTTCCTTAAAATTGCTTCAGATTTAAATGTTTCACATATTTTTTTATACCCACCACCATAGAATGGTGACGGGGGTATAATAAGTTTGTCATTCCGTTTGTAACGCATCGAAATATCGATTTTCGACTATATAAAGTATATATATTCTTGATCAGGGAGAAATTCAAACACGATATAACGATGTCCGTCTGTCCGTCTGTCTGTCTGTCTGTCTGTCTGTCTGTCTGTTGTAATCACGCTACAGTCTTCAATAATGAAGCAATCGTGCTGAAATTTTGCACAAACTCGTCTTTTGTCTGCAGGCAGGTCAAGTTCGAAGATGGGCTGTATCGGTCCAGGTTTTGATATAGTCCCCATATAAACCGACCTCCCGATTTGGGGTCTTGGGCTTATAGAAACCGTAGTTTTTATCCAATTTGCCTGAAATTTGAAATCTGGAGGTATTTTGTGACCGTAAAGAGGTGTGCTAAAAATGGTGAGTATCGGTCCACGTTTTGGCATAGCCCCCATATAGACCGATCTCCCGATTTTACTTCTTGGGCTTATAGAAACCGCAGTTTTTATTCAATTTACCTGAAATTGGAAATCTAGAGGTATTGTAGGACCACAAATACGTGTGCCAAAAATTGTGAGTATTGGTCCATATTTTGGTATAGCACCCATATAGACCCATCTCCCGATTTTACTTCTTTGGCTTATAGAAATCGCAGTTTTTATTCAATTTACCGGAAATTGGAAATCTAGAGGTATTGTAGGACCACAAATACGTGTGCCAAAAATTGTGAGTATCGGTCCATATTTTGGTATAGCCCCCATATAGACCGATCTCCCGATTTTACTTCTTGGGCTTATAGAAACCGCAGTTTTTATTCAATTTACCTGAAAACGGAAATCTAGAGGTATTGTAGGACCACAAATACGTGTGCCAAAAATTGTGAGTATCGGTCCATGTTTTGGTATGTTCCACATATAAAACGACCTCCCGATTTGGGGTCTTGGGCTTATAGAAACCTTATTTTTTATCCAATTTGTCTGAAATTGGAAATCTAGAAGTATTTTAGGACCATAAAGAAGTGTGCCGAAAATGGTGAGGATCGGTCCATATTTTGGTATAGCCCCCATATAGACTGATTTCCCAATTTTACTTCTTGGGCTTCTAGAATCCGAAGTTTTTATCCTATTTTGAAATTGGAAATCTAGAGGTATTTTCGGGTCATAAAGAGGTGTGCCGAAAACGGTGAGTATCGGTCCATAGTTTAGTATAGCCCCCATAAGAATGATCTCCCGATTTAACTCCTTGGGTTTCTAGAAACCGTAGTTTTTATCTGATTTGCCTGAAATTGTAAACATTCTGGTATTTTAGGCTCACAAAAACGTGTATCGGATTAGGTTTTTATAGGTCCATTTGGTAATGCCTCCATATAGACCGACTTCACTTCTTGAGGGTGTAGAAGGCGCACTGATGATGAAAATTGCTTGAAACTCAGTGTAAAATTTCCAGATTTTACTTCTACAGATTTAAGATTTCAAATCAAGACGATATTTTATAATTTTCTTGCCCACTTACAAGAGATGTTAATGATTCCTCTAAAACTCAAACAAAAATGGTTCTTATAAATCCAGAATCTGATATTGTCCTCATGGATGAAATCTTTAAATTTATCTTCAGGAAGTGTCCTCAAGTCCTCCTGAAATTTCAAAGGAAACCCTAATATTTGGTTCATGGTGGTGGGTATTTAAGATTCGACCCGGCCGAACTTACTGCTGTATATACTTGTTACTAATATTGTGTTCCACCCTAGTGCATTAGCCGACATAAATTTTGAGTCTATAGATTTTGTAGAAGTCTATCAAATTCTGTCCAGATCGAGTGATATTTAAATGTATGTATTTGGGACAAACCTTTATATATAGCCCCCAACACATTTGACGGATGTGATATGGTATCGAAAATTTAGATCTACAAAGTGGTGCAGGGTATAATATAGTCGGCCCCGCCCGACTTTAGACTTTCCTTACTTGCTTATATATTCATTTATTTTTTATGAATAAAAGACTGAATTACCTTTATTTTTGAGGTTTTTTATTATGTACACTAGATAGGGTCACGAAAAAAAGTTGATGCGGTCACCCCCCAGTTTTGTAGCATATTCGAAGACAATTTCTGAACACCAAAACTTTTTTTCCGTGCACCCTATAGCCCCTGATCAACCACGAACAACGATATGCGTTTCTTTTCGATCAGACTTCAAATGACGACACAGCACAATAAATTGTATTTCGGGGGTCGTAGGGTGCACGGAAAAAAAATGTTTTGGTGTTCTGAAATTGTCTCTAATATGCTACAAAACTGGAGGGTGACCGCATCAACTTTTTTTTTCCTTTAGGCCGTGACCCTATCTAATGTACACGCACATACATACATAATTAAATGGACTTAGGAGTAAGTATGAGCAACTTTTATTTCGGTTTACGTCGTCAAATTCCGGAACCAATCACGACATAAATCGAGGGATTACTGTATTAAAAATTAGCAATTAATGCATTGGATCTTTTCCATCCATAATGTGACAAGACTTGCTAAAAATGTAATGATTTCCGTATATATTTTTGTACTTTTACTTTAGTGTTCTGCACACAAAAAAATTTCACGAACATTTTTCCAATTAAAATTTTAATTGAGTTTTAAAAAATATTCAATTAAAAATTTAAATAATAGTATCAATTAATTTTTTAATTGGATCAATTAACTTTTTAATTGACCTTCAATTAATTTTTTAATTGATAATATCAATTCTGTGATTGAAGACATTTCAATTAAAAATTAATTGAATCAATTAATTTCGTGATTGAATCAGAAAAAAATTTTTTGTGTGTGGTGAAAACCCCGAACATATGTGTGTAGCTTTTCAATCATGAATCCATTATTGTTTTGATCCTCGGACACAGCGAACTTAGGAGTAAGTATGAGCAATTTCTAATTCACCATACGATGGGGGTATATTAACTTTGTCATTCCATTTGTAACACATCGAAATATTGCTCTAAGACCCCATAAAGTATATATATTCTGGGTCGTGGTGAAATTCTGAGTCGATCCAAGCATGTCCGTCCGTCCGTCTGTTGAAATCACGCTAACTTCCGAACTTTCGTTCCACTTGAAACTTGGTACAAGTAGTTGTTATTCATGTAGGTCGGATGGTATTGTAAATGGGCCATATCGGTCCACTTTTACGTATAGCCCCCATATATACGAACCCCCGAATTTGGCTTGCGAATCCTCTAAGAGAAACAAATTTCATCCGATCCTGCTGAAATTTGGTACATGGTGTTAATACATGGTCTCTAACAACCATGCAAAAATTGGTCGACATCGGTCCATAATTACATATAGCCCCCATATAAACCGATCCCCCGATTTGGCTTGTGGAGCCTCTAAGAGAAGCAAATTTCTTCCGATCCGGCTGAAATTTGGTACATTGTGTTAGTATATGGTATCTAATGACCATGCAAAAATTGGTCCACATCGCTCCATAATTATATATAGCCCCCATATAAACCGATCACCAGATTTGACCTCCGGAGCCTCTTGGAAGACCAAAATTCATCTGATTCTGTTGAAATTTTGTACGTGGTGTTAATATATAGCCTCAAACACCCATGCAAAAATTGGTCGAAATCGGTCCATAATTATATATAGCCCCCATATAAACCGATCCCCAGATTTGACCTCCGGAGCCCCTTGGAAGAGCAAAATTCATCCGATTCGGTTGAAATTTGGTACGTGATGTTAGTATATGGTATCCAACAACCATTGGTTAGGTTAGGTTAGGTGGCAGCCCGATGTATCAGGCTCACTTAGACTATTTAGTCCATTGTGATACCACATTGGTGAACTTCTCTCTTATCACTGAGTGCTGCCCGATTCCACGTTAAGCTCAATGACAAGGGACCTCCTTTTTATAGCCGAGTCCGAACGGCGTTCTACATTGCAGTGAAACCACTTAGAGAAGCTTTGAAACCCTCAGAAATGTCACCAGCATTACTGAGGTGGGATAATCCACCGTTGAAAAACTTTTTGGTGTTCGGTCGAAGCAGGAATCGAACCCACGACCTTGTGTATGCAAGGCGGGCATGCTAACCATTGCACCACGGGGGCTCCCAACAACCATGCAGGTATTGGTTCATATCAGCCCATAATTATATATAGCCCCCATATAAACCGATCCCCAGATTTGACCTCCGGTGCCTTTTGGAGAAGAAAAATTTATCCGATCTGGTTGAAATTTGGTACGTGGTGATCGTATATGATATTTAACAACCATGCCAAAAGTGGTCTATATCAGTCCATAATCATATATAGCCCCCATATTAACCGATCCCGAGATTTGTTTTTGGAGCCACTTGGAGGAGCAAATTTCATCCCAGTGAGTTGAAATTTGGTACATTGTGCTATGTGGTCGTTAACAACCATGTCTAACTAGGTCCATATAGGTCTATAGTTATATATAGCCCTCAGATAAATCGATCCCCAATCACACAAAAATTAGTCCATATCAAGTTCATAATTCTATATAGCCCCCATATAAGCGACCCCCATATTTCAATTCTGGCTCCCTACGTACCGTGCAAAAGTCCATATCGATTCGTAATTATTTGTAGACTTACCTACACATACCTTTTTTGTTTAATACATACCACGTATGGACTGAGTCGATCGGTATGTATTTTATGGACCTTAAAATCAATATTTCTGGTAGGCTCATTTTACCTGACCACTATGTGGTTTAGGGTGTTGTGCCAATACTTATGTGTGGCACTGTATGTCCAATTATACAAGGTTTGCGTTTTATATTTCGGGATCAGTGAATATTACTCATCGAAAATAGCCTTATTGATTTTCAAAATATTTCCCATTAAGATCTATAGATGCGTTTGAACCAATTGTCGAAGCACTTTTACCACGTTGAGGTATTTCTATTTATTCGGTGCCAAGTCAGGAATAAACGGCGGATGACCCATAAAATCGAGCAGAATTTAAAGCAATAACTAGAAAAATTTCATAACAAAATAGGCAGTAAAAATATTCAAATGAAATTGATTTAATTTTCGAATTATTATAAACAAGTATTACCATAACATCTAATTTGAGAAAGTCTACATAATTGCTAAAAGAGTCTACATATTGCTATAAGAGTCATTAGGATCAATATTTTTTAGGTATGTTAGGTAAGTGTAGGTAAGCAAAAGTCGAAAATTTAATTTTTCGATTCTTTTTTTTTTCGATAAAAGTTGAAGTCGACTTTTGGGTATTTTCAAATTCGACCTTTTTTGAAAATGAAATGAAATCGACGGACTGACATTTGATGTTGGTCAAAGTCGACCAATCAACATTTGAATTCTACTTTTCGAATTTCGAAAAAGTTCACTGATCGAAAATTCGAAATTTTGAGATGAAATAAAATTGGTCCAGGTTTTGATATAGCCCCATATATAAACCGACACCCCGATTTGGGGTCTTGCACTTATAGAAAACGCACTTTCTATCCGATTTGAAATTGGAATTCTAAAGGTATTTTAGGCCCATAAAGAGCCGAAAATGGTGAGTATCGGTCCATGTTGTGATATAACCCCCTTATAAAGGGTGATACGGTCAAAATTTGGTCGAGGGAAAATGCATGTAAATCGGTGAAATCGTTTATTTCCATTACCACGCAGTCAAACTTCGTCAGCATCGTCGTGTACAGCCTCCGGGATCGCGCTTTGGCCGTTGTATTTTGTGTATCATCGCTGTCGACTTCCTGGCTGTCGACAAACGTTCCCCAAACACTTTAATTACATTTGTAACGGTTGATTTGGCAACTTTTAGCGATTTTGCCAGCTTTGCGTGCGAGTAGCTCGGATTTTCGCGATGCGCGAGCAAAATTTTGATACGCTGCTCTTCTTGCTTGGACGGCATTTTGACAACTGAAGAGTGAATTCCAAAATCAAAATAGGAGCAACATTCTACACACACACCTTCAAAATGAGGGGTGTTCAGGTTTTTTAAATGCAAAATTGAAAGAAATACGTCAAGTTTATATTGACCAAATTTTGACCGTATCACCCTTTAAACCGATCTCCAGATTTTACTTCTTGGGTTTCTAGAAATCGTATTTTCAATCCGATTTGCCTGAAATTGGATATCTATAGGTATTTTAGGACCATATATAGGTGTGCAGAAAATAGTAAAATTTTATATATCCCCTTTATAAACCCGCTCTTCGATTTGTAGGTTTTTTGTAGGGTTTTTAGAACCACAATTAGGTGTGCTGAATTTGGTGTGTATCAGTGCACATTGTTGGCATAGCATATAGACTGATTTTCCGATTTAACTCTTTGGGCTTATATAAACCGTAGTTGTTATCCGATTTGCCTGAAATTGTAATGGATTTAGTTGTTATAGGTCCATTTGGTAAGGCCTCCATATAGACCGATTTCATTTCTTGAGGGTATAGAAGGCGCACTTTGTAACCGGACATGTTCTTTTCTCAGTGTAGCCTCACTTGGACTATGCAGCCCATTGTGATACCAAAAGTGGTGATATTTTAGCTACGATTGACTTTGAATATATAAACAAAAATTTGCCTTGCTAATTGCCTCTAGTATTTAAAATATCCTCTTTATTTGATAGACGATGGCATGATTTCATTTTAAATTTAGTATCCCATAAATTGACATAATTTAAATTTGTATGAATTACCATTCGAATTGAACTTGGCATTGAAAGACAAATTTATTCTCTCGAAACACAAAACACACGCGCGCACCCAAAATAGCTTATTCCAATGACATACTCTATGGCAAGGATATTTGCAATGGTTATATTTTTTCTATCAAGGACATATAATCGATTTTATATGCATTTGCAAATGCATTTACTCGTACTCATACATCAGCAGACATCCACGAAATTTTTGGTTGTATTTTTTTTTTTGTTATTTTAAAAATGCCATTAGGGATTATAAGAAAAAACACACAACCAACCATTTTTCCAGGCTCCGTTTATTTATTCTCTCTTACCATTGAACTTGAATCCTGAAACCAAAACCCCTTAGTCAAAACACAGACTCATATCATCCATCCGTATCGTTGTCCTCTATTTCTTTGTGAATACACCAACAAAGCATCAGACTAGAGAAATAGTGGCTATAATTTTACCATCATCATTTATTTAACAAAAACCAGAAAACAAAACACACACACATACAAACTATGTCCGTTTTGTTTTTTTTTGCTGAAGTATACTAGAATACCTAAGTGATGATATCTACCGAAAGGCTTTTAATTGCCTTTGGGGGTGTCAAGTTCAAAAGCACTAGAATGTGACTAGAAAACAAACTGATAGTGACCCTATTAGCTCCGAAAAAAATTTTTGAGACAATTTCAGTTGAAGGCATTAGTAGCCAAAAAGGTAGTACACCTTTTTTCTGTGAATGGGGGGGGGGGGGGGGTATTCCGTTTGTAACACATCGAAATATTAGTCTCAGACCCCATAAAGTATATATGTATACTTGTTTTTACTTTAATTGATCCAATATGGAAATAACGTAAAATTTTCGAATCTGTTTAGATTTTTTCGAATCAGATATGGTCTGTATCAAACTTTTTAGGTTTGCGACTGTCGCAAAGTTGTAAACGTCACATACGCGTCGTAAATGTAGAAAAAGTAGCAAACGTCGCAAACTAAAAATACTTCAGTCCCTTCAGCTAGGCAGCGAATGATATCTAAGAAGATGATATGTGTGAAGAAGTTTTAATTCTCAGGAATTTTCATAAGTTTGAAGAAGTTTCAATTCTCAGGAATTTTCATAAAATTATTAACAAGTCTATGAAACTTAAGAATAGAGTTATTTCTTTTGGAGACTCCAAGCCAAAATTACTATGAACCACTCGATGGTGCTGTAAACGTGGCGGTCGGTACTCGCTAATAATTAACCATTCACAAATTTCTGTAGAAACTGGAAGGAACGAAAACTATATTAGTCTTGCTGTACAAAGAGAATTGTATAAAATTACTTTTGACTTATTAGAGCCAATTTCCATATTAATTAAAATTTTTCAAAATTGTTGCTAGCCATTCGTTGATGCAACTAAAGCTTGGGCGGACATTATGGACCACGCAAACCAAGAATAGTTTGAATGTGAATGGGAATGTAAAACTAGTAGAGTTTTGTATAAATACAATATATTTTTTCTATCGGAGAGCCTAACTAACTTAAATTAAAACAAGTATATACACACGCAAAAAAATAATTCTTTCCTCCCAAACGAATTTTTAGACAAACAAAGTTCGTTTCTCATTTGCTTTTCGTTGAAAGGAAGTGTATTTGGAAGAAAAGTATATACTTTTTGTGATAAACGTTTATTCTATTCCAGGATGTAAAAACAATTTCATAAAGACTAACTCATTTTTTTTTTCTGGCTAATTGCATTTTCCCTCACATCTTTCACACTTCCACGAAGTTTTTTAGTTCTTAGCACCTTTTTCTGTAACACAAACAATGTAGAAGAAATTATACGATTTTATAAATTTTTAAATTTCTTTTTACCTTTCGCCTGGACGGAGAATCGAACCGCGGACCATGCAATTTGTAAGCCAACACACTATCCACTGAGCCATGTAGCCGTTATTGTCATCAATAGACAATTACCCATATAACTAAGTTATATTTATGTAGCATAGCTTGCGGCGCCCACGAGCCGATTAAAAAAAGTTTATTTAACATAAAAATACATTTAGTTTGGCACCGTGGAGCAGTGGTTGCTACGTCCGACTTGCATGCCAAGGGTCGTGGGTTCGATCCCTGCTACGACCCAAGTTTTTTTTTTTTTTTACATATATTCCAGATATGATCGGAAGATTCCGAAAAAAATTTTCAACATTACATTCTACTATATTAAATTTTTACTATGAACTGTAAAATGTGTCTTATTAAAGACCTAAATGTAGAAAAGAACAGTGTTTGATATAAACGAAATGGAATGTGTTGTTGGTTCAAAAATAAATTTTTTCATTGAACAAACGAATTTTTTTGGTGATAAAAGTGTATACTTTTCGAAGTAATTCAAAAAACTCTAACAAAAGAAAAACGTTTTCGGTACACGTTTTCCAAACGTTTTTTTTTTTGTCTTTTCGTGCAGCAGTAAGTTCGGCCGGGCCGAATCTTAAATACCCACCACAATGAATCAAATATAAAAGTTTACTTTGAAAACTCTTCGTCGTAGCGGGTTACTTGATAATACGAGTATATAGCATTTCGGGGGTTTGATCACAAATATTCTCCCAAGCAAATCAGTTCAACCAGTACGCTTCCCGAAGAAAAAAAGAATTAAAGATTCTACCTATGAAGACCAGATCAGATTCTGGATTTAACATATGAGAACCAATTTTATTTGAGTTTTAGAGAAATCATAAACATATCGTGTATATGATGAACTAACGCCTTGATTTGAAATCTTAAATCTGTAGATTTTTTCCACCATTATTTAAATGAATACGATGAGTAAAATCTGAAAATTTTACTTTCAGTTTCAAGCAATTTTCATGATCAGTGCGCCTTCTATACCCTGAAAGAAGTGTTTTCTTTTCTGAGGAATGAAATTTTAGACAAGCAAAGTTTTCTTTTGACACAAATTTTAGAGACAATCGTTGAATCGCTTATCAAAAATTCGGATTAGTTTGCTCTAAACGAAAATACTTTATACGAATGGGGAACTTCGTTTGTCTAAAATTTCATTCCGGAGGAAAATATGTTTTTCTTTGGGTGTACCCTCAAGAAGTTAAATCGGTCTATATCGATGCCTTGCCAAATGGACTAATAAAAATAAATGCGATACAGATTTTGAGGGTCTAAAATTCCAGTATATTTAAATTTTTATGCAAATCGGATAAAAACTACGGTTTCTAGAAGCACAAGGAGTTAAATCTGGAGATTGGTCTATGTGGAGGCTATACTAAAACATGGGTCAACACACACCATATTTGGTTGTCCTATTTGTGGTCAGCAGGATTCCAGAAGTCCTAGAAATAAATTCGGGAGTTAGGTCTATATGGGGGCTATACCAAAACTTGGACCAATACTCACCACCCCTTAATGTTCGTCAAATACCTCTAGAATTCCACTTTCAGACGAATCGGGTGAAAAATACGAATTCTTGAAGCCCAAGAAGTAAAATCGGGAGATCAGTCTATATAGGAGCTATACCAAAACATGGACCGATACGGACCATTTTACTCACACCTCTTTATGGTTCTAAGATACGTCTATATTTCTAATTTCCGGCAAATTGGATATAAACTACGGATTCTAGAAGCCCAAGAATAAAAATCGGGAGATCGGTCTATATGGCGACTATACCTATGTTAAACGGAAGGTTAAGTGGTTAAGACTAGAAGTGCCCATATGTAATAGGTACTTTTAGTTAAATGTGATATCACGATGGACTGAATAGTCTAAATGAGCCTGAAATTTAATCGGGCTGCCACTTTAACCTAACCTAACCATACCTAAACATGGACCGATACGGACCCTTTTCGACACACCTCTTTATGGTCCTAAAATACCTCTAGATTTTCAATTTCAGGCAAATCGGATAGAAAATACAGTTTCTAGACGCCCAAAAAGCAAAATCGGAGATCGGTCTATATAGGAGCTATACCAAAACATTGACCGATACGGAGAATTTTCGACACACCTCTTTATGGTCCTAAGATACGTTTATATTTCTAATTTCCGGCAAATTGGATAAAAACTACGGATTCTAGAAGCCCAATAAATAAAGTCGGTAGATCGGTCTATATGGGGGCTATACCAAAATATGGACCAATAGGTATCATTTCCGACACACCTATTTGTGATCTTAAAATACCTCTAGATTTTCAATTTCAAGCAAATCGGCAAGAAAATATAGTCTCTAGAAGCCCAAGAAGTAAAATCGGGAGATCGGTTTACACCAATACACTGATACACCAATTTCGGCACACATATTTGGAGTCCCAAAATACCTCTAGATTTCCAAAATCAGGCAAAATTTTTTCTTGTAGAAGCCCAAGAATAAAAATCGGGAGATCGGTCTATATGGCGACTATACCTAAACATGGACCGATACGGACCATTTTCGACATACCTCTTAACGGTCCCAAAATACCTCTAGATTTCCAATTTCAGACAAATCGGATAGTAAATACAGTTTTTAGAAGCCCAAGAAGCAAAATCGGGAGATCGGTCTATATGGGGGCTATACCAAAACATGGCCCAATACGGACCATTTTCGACACACCTCTTTACGGTCCTAAAATACCTCTAGATTTTCAATTTCAGGCAAATCGGATAGAAAATACAGTGTCTATACGCCCAAGAAGCAAAATCGGGCGATCGGTCTATATGGGGGCTATACCAAAACATGTACCGATGGACACCATTTTCGGCGCACCTTTTTATGGTCCCAAAATACCTATAGATTTCCAAAATCGGGAGATCGGTCTATATGGGGGCTATACCAAAACATGGACCGATACGGACTATTTTCGACATACCTCTTTATGGTCCTAAAATACCTTTAAATTTTCAATTTCAGGCAAATCGAATAGAAAATACAGTTTCTAGACGCCCAAAAAGAAAAATCGGGAAATCGGTCTATATGGGGGCTATACCAAAACATGGACCGATGGGCACCATTTTCGGCACACCTTTTTATGGTTCTCTAGATTTTTAATTTCGGGCAAATTGGATAAAAACTACGGTTTTTATAAGTCCAAGACCCCAAATCGGGAAATCGGTTTATATGGGGACTATATGAAAACTTGGACCGATATAGCCCATCTTCGAACTGCCTGCAAACAAAAAACGAATCTGTGCCAAATTTCAGGACAATAGCGCCATTATTGAAGGCTGTAGCGACGGCCGGACATGCTTATATCGTCTTAGAATTTCTCCCTGATCAGGAATATATACTTTATATAGTCGGAAATCGATATTTCGATGTGTTACGCACGGAATGACAAACTTATTATACCCCCATCACCATTCTATGGTGGTGGGTATAAAAATACTCAGAATTTAATTTTTGTTTCTTGGTGTTTTATTCGATCTTTTTCTTTTTTTTTAATAAATGTCAATAGTTTTATTAAGCTTGAGATCTTAGTTTCCTTTATTTAATTTTAATCCATCATTCCTAATATTTCGCAATTATCATTGAATTGCTTCTTCAGAGGTGATTTGATCTATAACATTATTAATTTAATCAATTCAAAATTAGGTTTTCTACATTATGTTTACGACTTTTGCGACATACGTTTTATATCTTTATCTCGAATTACGTTCTTAAAAAAAGCCGAAAAAAAACCATCAAACAATGGAAGTAAGTGGCTCTGCGGTATTTTGACCCATTCTCGGTTAAGCGTCATCTTAAGAGTTTTTTAATGCTAACCTTGTTCTTCAAAATTTTCTTGGCGCAAAAGCTCAAAGGATTGAGATCAGTAGATTTTTGATGCCATTGTGCGGTAGGAATGAAGCGTCTAACCTCCTTTTTCAGTCATTCTTGGTTGACGCGAGCTGACTGCGATGGTTCTGAGTCCTGCTTGAATCTGCAAGGACTGCGGCCGAAACGTTTGTCCACCCAGAGCTCCTATTCTGTCCTTAGGATTTTTTGCCGATAATATTCAGCACTTTCGATGAATACGAGCGGGGAGCAACCATCGGTCGTTACGTCGGCATACACCATTACCATCGGCTTTGCCTGAGTTCTGCCAATCGAAGGTGTAAATTTTCAGCTAGCCTCTTTTGCAACAAAACCAGATCATATTGTTTGTTCACAAACTGCTCAATTTGGAATGGTTACGCATCTGAGAAAACTATTTCGGTAACTGCCTAGTTTCGTGCAAGCGAAACAACTCCTTTGCACTCTAACTTTTTTTGTGCATCGGTCAGTTCTTGAACTTTTTGGACATTCAATGGCTTTAGTTCAAGCTCATTTTTCTATATGCGTTGCATCTATTCTCTTGATATGTTCTGCACACGAACAAATTTTTTCCCTCTGTATCCTATTGGATCAAATGTTGCCTTTACTTTTCGGATAATTTCTGGCGGTTTCAAAGTGATCGCAACCTTAAGTTAGATACAATGCATTTCAGCCACATCGTATGAAGGTGGCATTTTATATTTCTGGATTGCAATCTGCCAACTAACTGCTCTATCGTAAAGCTTGTCATATGAGCCCTGTTTGTGTTGTTTGCAGCAACTTAAAGATTCAACTCGCCCATACATATTCATATATTCAATATTGCATGAACATGAACCGCAAACAAATGTTCGCGTTGTATACACGGTTGCCACTCATGCCAAAAATAATCTACTCAAATTTGAAAAAAAAAACACAATGTACTAATTCAAAAAAAAATATATATTTTGAAGTTTTTGATCAAATCTTTGTGGTTAGTATGAAAAAAATATTTTTCTTCGAAAAAATGAATGATCCCTAGTATTAGAGATAATATTTTGGGTGTATAAATACCCTTAAATTGTAAATGTGTCGAATTTTATGTTTTAACGATTTTGGATTGCACCAACAAGTGAAAATTGCTACTTCTACAAAAAGGGAGAACTTACTCGCAATGGATTTTGATAGCACGAAAATTAAATTTTTTAAAGAAATTAAATTATAAAAAAAATTTATCAAAAATTATATTTGGTGAGCTTAGGTTAGGTTAGGGGCAGCCCGATGTATCAGGCTCACTTAGACTATTCAGTCCATTGTGATACCACATTGGTGAACTTCTCTCTTATCACAGAGTGCTGCCCGATACCATGTTAACCTCAATGACAAAGGACTTCCTGTTATAGCCGAGTCCGAACGGCGTTCCACATTGCAGTGAAACCAATAAGAGAAGCTTTGAGCTTGAAATCTCAAACTATTGATACTTATTTAAAAGAAAAACAAGTAAGGAATGTCTAAAGTCGGGCGGGGCCGACTATATTATACCCTGCACCACTTTGTAGATCTAAATTTTCGATACAATATCACACCCGTAAAATGTGTTGGGGGCTATATATAAAGGTTTGTCCCAAATACATACATTTAAATATCACTCGATTTGGACAGAATTTGATAGACTTTTACAAAATCTATAGACTCAAAATTTAAGTTAGCTAATGCACTAGGGTGGAACACAATTTTAGTAAAAACAAGTATATACAGCACTAAGTTCGGCCGGGCCGAATCTTAAATACCCACCACCATGAACCAAATATTAGGGTTTCCTTTGAAATTTCAGGAGGGCTTGAGGACTTGAGAACACTTCCCGAAGATAAATTTAAAGATTTCACCTATGAGGACTATATCAGATTCTGGATTTTTAAGAACCATTTTTGTTGGAGTTTTAGAGGAATCATTAACATATCTTGTAAGTGTGCAAGAAAATTGTAAAATAACGTCTTGATTTGAAATCTTAAATCTGTAGAAGTAAAATCTGGAAATTTTACATTGAGTTTCAAGTAATTTTCATGATCAGTGCGCCTTCTACACCCTCAAGAAGTGAAGTCGGTCTATATGGAGGCATTACCAAATGGACCGATAAAAACTTAATCCGATACACGTTTTTGTGAGCCTAAAATACCAGAATATTTACAATTTCAGGCAAATCAAATAAAAACTACGGTTTCTAGAAACCCAAGGAGTTAAATCGGGAGATCGTTCTTATGGGGGCTATACTAAAATATGTACCGATACTCACCGTTTTCGGCACACCTCTTTATGACCCGAAAATACCTCTAGATTCCCAATTTCAGGCAAATAGGATAAAAACTTCGGATTCTAGAAGCCCAAGAAGTAAAATCGGGAAATCGGTCTATATGGGGGCTATACCAAAATATGGACAGACACTCACCATTTTCGGCACACCTCTTTGTGGTCCTCAAATACCTCTAGATTTCCAATTTCAGACAAATTGGATAAAAACTACGGTTTCTATAAGCCCAAGACCCCAAATCGGGAGGTCGTTTTATATGGGGACCATACCAAAACATGGACCGATACTCACAATTTTTGGCACACGTATTTGTGGTCCTACAATACCTCTAGATTTCCAATTTCAAGTAAATTGAATAAAAACTGCGGTTTCTGTAAGCCCAAGAAGTAAAATCGGGAGATCGGTCTATATGGGGGCTATACCAAAACATGGACCGATACTCAGCATTTTTGGTACACCTCTTTATGGTCATAAAATACCTCTAGATTTAAAATTTCAGGCAAATTGGATAAAAACTACGATTTCTATAAGCCCAAGACCCCAAATCGGGAGGTCGGTTTATATGGGAACTATATCAAAACCTGGACCGATATAGCCCATCTTCGAACTTGACCTGCCTGCAGACAAAAGACGAGTTTGTGCAAAATTTCAGCACGATTGCTTCATTATTGAAGACTGTAGCGTGATTACAACAGACAGACAGACAGACAGACAGACAGACAGACAGACAGACGGACAGACGGACATCGTTATATCGTCTTAGAATTTCTCCCTGATCAAGAATATATATACTTTATATAGTCGGAAATCGATATTTCGATGTGTTACAAACGGAATGACAAACTAATTATACCCCCATCACCATTCTATGGTGGTGGGTATAACAAGTATATACAGCACTAAGTTCGGCCGGGCCGAATCTTAAATACCCACCACCATGAACCAAATATTAGGGTTTCCTTTGAAATTTCAGGAGGGCTTGAGGACTTGAGAACACTTCCCGAAGATAAATTTAAAGATTTCACCTATGAGGACTATATCAGATTCTGGATTTTTAAGAACCATTTTTGTTGGAGTTTTAGAGGAATCATTAACATATCTTGTAAGTGTGCAAGAAAATTGTAAAATAACGTCTTGATTTGAAATCTTAAATCTGTAGAAGTAAAATCTGGAAATTTGACATTGAGTTTCAAGTAATTTTCATGATCAGTGCGCCTTCTACACCCTCAAGAAGTGAAGTCGGTCTATATGGAGGCATTACCAAATGGACCGATAAAAACTTAATCCGATACACGTTTTTGTGAGCCTAAAATACCAGAATATTTACAATTTCAGGCAAATCAAATAAAAACTACGGTTTCTAGAAACCCAAGGAGTTAAATCGGGAGATCGTTCTTATGGGGGCTATACTAAAATATGTACCGATACTCACCGTTTTCGGCACACCTCTTTATGACCCGAAAATACCTCTAGATTCCCAATTTCAGGCAAATAGGATAAAAACTTCGGATTCTAGAAGCCCAAGAAGTAAAATCGGGAAATCGGTCTATATGGGGGCTATACCAAAATATGGACAGACACTCACCATTTTCGGCACACCTCTTTGTGGTCCTCAAATACCTCTAGATTTCCAATTTCAGACAAATTGGATAAAAACTACGGTTTCTATAAGCCCAAGACCCCAAATCGGGAGGTCGTTTTATATGGGGACCATACCAAAACATGGACCGATACTCACAATTTTTGGCACACGTATTTGTGGTCCTACAATACCTCTAGATTTCCAATTTCAAGTAAATTGAATAAAAACTGCGGTTTCTGTAAGCCCAAGAAGTAAAATCGGGAGATCGGTCTATATGGGGGCTATACCAAAACATGGACCGATACTCAGCATTTTTGGTACACCTCTTTATGGTCATAAAATACCTCTAGATTTAAAATTTCAGGCAAATTGGATAAAAACTACGATTTCTATAAGCCCAAGACCCCAAATCGGGAGGTCGGTTTATATGGGAACTATATCAAAACCTGGACCGATATAGCCCATCTTCGAACTTGACCTGCCTGCAGACAAAAGACGAGTTTGTGCAAAATTTCAGCACGATTGCTTCATTATTGAAGACTGTAGCGTGATTACAACAGACAGACAGACAGACAGACAGACAGACAGACGGACAGACGGACATCGTTATATCGTCTTAGAATTTCTCCCTGATCAAGAATATATATACTTTATATAGTCGGAAATCGATATTTCGATGTGTTACAAACGGAATGACAAACTTATTATACCCCCATCACCATTCTATGGTGGTGGGTATAAAAATATGGGAAACATTTAAATCTGAAGCAATTTTAAGGAAACTTCGCAAAACTTTATTTATGATTTATCGCTCGATATATATGTATTAGAAGTTTAGGAAAATTAGAGTCATTTTGACAACTTTTCGACTAAGCAGTGCCGATTTAACAAGGAAAATTTTGGTATTTTGACCATTTTTGTCGAAATCAGAAAAACATATATATGGGAGCTATATCTAAATCTGAACCGATGTCAACCAAATTTGGCACGCATAGCTACAATGCTAATTCTACTCCCTGTGCAAAATTTCAACTAAATCGGAGTTAAAAATTGGCTTCTGTGGTCATATGAGTGTAAATCGGGCGAAAGCTATATATGGGAGATATATCTAAATCTGAACCGATTTCAACCAAATTTGGCACGCATAGCTACAAGGCTAATTCTACTCTCTGTGCAAAATTTCAATTAAATCGTAGCAAAAAATTGGCCTCTGTGGGCAAATGAGTGTAAATCGGGCGAAAGCTATATATGGGAGCTATATCTAAATCTGAACCGATTTTGCTGATATTTTGCAAGTTTTTCGAGACTCTTAAAATATTCGAATGTACGGAATTTGAGGAAGATCGGTTGATATACACACCAATTATGACCAGTTCGGTGAAAAATATATATGGCAGCTATATCTAAATCTGAACCAAAATCAATAGGGATCGTCTCTGAGCCGAAGCAGGACCCTATACCAAATTTTAGGACAATCGGACTAAAACTGCGAGCTGTACTTTGCACGCAAAAATACATCAACAGACAGACAGACAGACGGACAGACAGACAGACGGACGGACTGTACCACAGTAGTGGTGAAGGGTATAAAAAGATCGAATAAACAAGTATATACAGCACTAAGTTCGGCCGGGCCGAATCTTAAATACCCACCACCATGAACCAAATATTAGGGTTTCCTTTGAAATTTCAGGAGGGCTTGAGGACTTGAGAACACTTCCCGAAGATAAATTTAAAGATTTCACCTATGAGGACTATATCAGATTCTGGATTTTTAAGAACCATTTTTGTTGGAGTTTTAGAGGAATCATTAACATATCTTGTAAGTGTGCAAGAAAATTGTAAAATAACGTCTTGATTTGAAATCTTAAATCTGTAGAAGTAAAATCTGGAAATTTTACATTGAGTTTCAAGTAATTTTCATGATCAGTGCGCCTTCTACACCCTCAAGAAGTGAAGTCGGTCTATATGGAGGCATTACCAAATGGACCGATAAAAACTTAATCCGATACACGTTTTTGTGAGCCTAAAATACCAGAATATTTACAATTTCAGGCAAATCAAATAAAAACTACGGTTTCTAGAAACCCAAGGAGTTAAATCGGGAGATCGTTCTTATGGGGGCTATACTAAAATATGTACCGATACTCACCGTTTTCGGCACACCTCTTTATGACCCGAAAATACCTCTAGATTCCCAATTTCAGGCAAATAGGATAAAAACTTCGGATTCTAGAAGCCCAAGAAGTAAAATCGGGAAATCGGTCTATATGGGGGCTATACCAAAATATGGACAGACATTCACCATTTTCGGCACACCTCTTTGTGGTCCTCAAATACCTCTAGATTTCCAATTTCAGACAAATTGGATAAAAACTACGGTTTCTATAAGCCCAAGACCCCAAATCGGGAGGTCGTTTTATATGGGGACCATACCAAAACATGGACCGATACTCACAATTTTTGGCACACGTATTTGTGGTCCTACAATACCTCTAGATTTCCAATTTCAAGTAAATTGAATAAAAACTGCGGTTTCTGTAAGCCCAAGAAGTAAAATCGGGAGATCGGTCTATATGGGGGCTATACCAAAACATGGACCGATACTCAGCATTTTTGGTACACCTCTTTATGGTCATAAAATACCTCTAGATTTAAAATTTCAGGCAAATTGGATAAAAACTACGATTTCTATAAGCCCAAGACCCCAAATCGGGAGGTCGGTTTATATGGGAACTATATCAAAACCTGGACCGATATAGCCCATCTTCGAACTTGACCTGCCTGCAGACAAAAGACGAGTTTGTGCAAAATTTCAGCACGATTGCTTCATTATTGAAGACTGTAGCGTGATTACAACAGACAGACAGACAGACAGACAGACAGACGGACAGACGGACATCGTTATATCGTCTTAGAATTTCTCCCTGATCAAGAATATATATACTTTATATAGTCGGAAATCGATATTTCGATGTGTTACAAACGGAATGACAAACTTATTATACCCCCATCACCATTCTATGGTGGTGGGTATAAAAATATGGGAAACATTTAAATCTGAAGCAATTTTAAGGAAACTTCGCAAAACTTTATTTATGATTTATCGCTCGATATATATGTATTAGAAGTTTAGGAAAATTAGAGTCATTTTGACAACTTTTCGACTAAGCAGTGCCGATTTAACAAGGAAAATTTTGGTATTTTGACCATTTTTGTCGAAATCAGAAAAACATATATATGGGAGCTATATCTAAATCTGAACCGATGTCAACCAAATTTGGCACGCATAGCTACAATGCTAATTCTACTCCCTGTGCAAAATTTCAACTAAATCGGAGTTAAAAATTGGCTTCTGTGGTCATATGAGTGTAAATCGGGCGAAAGCTATATATGGGAGATATATCTAAATCTGAACCGATTTCAACCAAATTTGGCACGCATAGCTACAAGGCTAATTCTACTCTCTGTGCAAAATTTCAATTAAATCGTAGCAAAAAATTGGCCTCTGTGGGCAAATGAGTGTAAATCGGGCGAAAGCTATATATGGGAGCTATATCTAAATCTGAACCGATTTTGCTGATATTTTGCAAGTTTTTCGAGACTCTTAAAATATTCGAATGTACGGAATTTGAGGAAGATCGGTTGATATACACACCAATTATGACCAGTTCGGTGAAAAATATATATGGCAGCTATATCTAAATCTGAACCAAAATCAATAGGGATCGTCTCTGAGCCGAAGCAGGACCCTATACCAAATTTTAGGACAATCGGACTAAAACTGCGAGCTGTACTTTGCACGCAAAAATACATCAACAGACAGACAGACAGACGGACAGACAGACAGACGGACGGACTGTACCACAGTAGTGGTGAAGGGTATAAAAAGATCGAATAAACAAGTATATACAGCACTAAGTTCGGCCGGGCCGAATCTTAAATACCCACCACCATGAACCAAATATTAGGGTTTCCTTTGAAATTTCAGGAGGGCTTGAGGACTTGAGAACACTTCCCGAAGATAAATTTAAAGATTTCACCTATGAGGACTATATCAGATTCTGGATTTTTAAGAACCATTTTTGTTGGAGTTTTAGAGGAATCATTAACATATCTTGTAAGTGTGCAAGAAAATTGTAAAATAACGTCTTGATTTGAAATCTTAAATCTGTAGAAGTAAAATCTGGAAATTTTACATTGAGTTTCAAGTAATTTTCATGATCAGTGCGCCTTCTACACCCTCAAGAAGTGAAGTCGGTCTATATGGAGGCATTACCAAATGGACCGATAAAAACTTAATCCGATACACGTTTTTGTGAGCCTAAAATACCAGAATATTTACAATTTCAGGCAAATCAAATAAAAACTACGGTTTCTAGAAACCCAAGGAGTTAAATCGGGAGATCGTTCTTATGGGGGCTATACTAAAATATGTACCGATACTCACCGTTTTCGGCACACCTCTTTATGACCCGAAAATACCTCTAGATTCCCAATTTCAGGCAAATAGGATAAAAACTTCGGATTCTAGAAGCCCAAGAAGTAAAATCGGGAAATCGGTCTATATGGGGGCTATACCAAAATATGGACAGACACTCACCATTTTCGGCACACCTCTTTGTGGTCCTCAAATACCTCTAGATTTCCAATTTCAGACAAATTGGATAAAAACTACGGTTTCTATAAGCCCAAGACCCCAAATCGGGAGGTCGTTTTATATGGGGACCATACCAAAACATGGACCGATACTCACAATTTTTGGCACACGTATTTGTGGTCCTACAATACCTCTAGATTTCCAATTTCAAGTAAATTGAATAAAAACTGCGGTTTCTGTAAGCCCAAGAAGTAAAATCGGGAGATCGGTCTATATGGGGGCTATACCAAAACATGGACCGATACTCAGCATTTTTGGTACACCTCTTTATGGTCATAAAATACCTCTAGATTTAAAATTTCAGGCAAATTGGATAAAAACTACGATTTCTATAAGCCCAAGACCCCAAATCGGGAGGTCGGTTTATATGGGAACTATATCAAAACCTGGACCGATATAGCCC
This sequence comes from Haematobia irritans, assembly GCF_050003625.1. Classification (NCBI taxonomy): domain Eukaryota; kingdom Metazoa; phylum Arthropoda; class Insecta; order Diptera; family Muscidae; genus Haematobia; species Haematobia irritans. The sequence goes on along the minus strand of NC_134401.1, from coordinate 88,747,273 downwards.
ATCTTCGAACTTGACCTGCCTGCAGACAAAAGACGAGTTTGTGCAAAATTTCAGCACGATTGCTTCATTATTGAAGACTGTAGCGTGATTACAACAGACAGACAGACAGACAGACAGACAGACGGACATCGTTATATCGTCTTAGAATTTCTCCCTGATCAAGAATATATATACTTTATATAGTCGGAAATCGATATTTCGATGTGTTACAAACGGAATGACAAACTTATTATACCCCCATCACCATTCTATGGTGGTGGGTATAAAAACAAAGAACACAAATTGTATTTCTATAGTAAATTTTTCTCAATATTTTATTTCTATAGAAAAATTTCTCAAAATTTTATTTCTATAGAAAATTTTCTCAAAATTTTATTTCTATAGAAAAATTTATTTTTATAGAAAATTTTATTTCAATGGAAATCTATTCTATAGGAAATTTTCTCAAAATTATATTTTTATAGAAAATTTTGTCAAAAGTTTATTTCCATTTATATAGAAAAATTGAATTGCCTCTTAGTTAGAGAAAAATCTCCCAAAACATCGAGAATTCTACCAACCTACCAAACAAACCATTTGTGGTAGAATTCTACCAACTGTGGCAACCGTGGTTGTATACCTCACAATTTGTCAATCACCCAAAATGGGCTCATTTCGATTGATCGAAAATACGATTGCATTGCCTCGAAACACATCTATGCCAGGTGATGAATCGTTGATTTACGCATATGAGCCCGAAAGTAAACAGCAGTCGACTGTATGGGTGTTTCTAGATGAGCCAAATCTTACAAAAGTTGCTAACACACAAAGCATTCGCTAGAAAATAATCGCCTGTCCTTACGAATAAACTTGACATGTCGCAATCGTACCACTAGAACAACGCAGTCAATTATGAGTGGTACACAACTATTCGTTTGCCAGTTGTCTTCCATTAAATCATATTAATAGAAAAACTTACGTTCCAAAATCGTGACAAAATAAAACGGAAACGTCCACGAAAAATCAAAACAGAATGTTCATGGTTTCGTCCACGGGTATTCACGATTCCATGAACGACTTTCGTTTTTCTTTCGGCGTGGAAAGTCAATCAGATTTGCCACTCTGAGTTCTCAGACAATTGGTTCAAACGCATACAGAAGTGTATAGATTTTAATGGAGAATATTTTGAAAACTAATAAAGCGATTTTTGATGATTAATATTTCTTTTTGTTCTCCAATTCCGAAATATAAAAGGCAACCCTCGTTGCAAACTTTAAATTGGATGCAATACATATTCGCCACACTGTATATCGCAAACAAGACGAATGAAAATTCGTTACGTTTACTATTTGTAATTTTTAGAGAATGATTCTATCAAAACCAATGTCAATACCGGGAAAATCTTCGGAAATGGGTATGTGTACATCTCATTTCATTCCCGATTCTGAAAGCGTTACAGATTTTCGAATGAAACCTTATTACTTCAAGGCTTTAATTGCATCATTCACTCTATTTTGACCACAGGATCACAAGAATAATGGAAATAAATATCCATGTACATTTTGGCCAATGTCCCAAAACAACGAAACTATAAAGACACTCTTATGGTTCAATGCATCACAAGCAATGGCACTCCATGTTTTTTTGAAGAGAATTTCAAAGCATATTTGGCGTTAGTATGTTGTTGAATGCTCCACAAACTAACCTCAGCCAAAGCCGAGGACATTGCTCATCGTAATGAAGAATGTGTCTTGTGTCCAGCGTTGCCACTACGAAATTTTATTTTGGGCCAAAATTTTTCCAAAATCGGACCAAAATTCCCTCCAGCGGACTAAATTTCCAATTTCAAATTTGCTTTAAAAAATATTTTATTGTTGTATATATTGCTTTTATTAAAAAAGTAAAATACTTTTCAACTTTTTTATTTAAATTTGAAAACATTGACTTTTTATAAAGGTCGAATTTTAAAGTCAATTTTAGTTGACATCAACGCGAAATTTTCATTAGATTTTCTGTGATTGAAATGGTATCTAATCCCACACTGAAAAAAGCATTCACGGCTACAAAGATTTTGTCTTTACACGCATGATTTTGGTATTGATTCCGAGCCAAAGAAGCAGAGAATAGAAGTGAGGACACATTTACGTCACAATTCCCTTTTACTACAAGTGAAAATTATTTTATGTTTCAAGTAAAAAACGACTTTAAAATAATGTGTTAAAAGACACCTATTTTTAAAAGCTTTTCAACAATATTTCAACGTCAACAATATTTCATTAATTTCGAATATTTTTTCAGGAGTATTAAAATGACTTTAGTAAAACGAAATTTTCTTTCATGTTAGGATACCCAATTTTATGTCGAATCACTTAACTATACGCACAAACCGACTTCATTGAAAAGTTTATAGACTTTGGACAAGGAAAAAAACTTTATTTCAGAGAAATACGTCTTCTATGCTAAGCAAAATTCGCATTCGTATTTTGAGCACATGAAATCTTCTTTGGCTAGATTTCTTTGGTGATAGATTTTTTCAATATAAAAATTATAAAGTTGACCAAATTTATGAAAATGGACCAAAATGGGCCAAATTTCGGTTGGTCCGACCCAGCGTTGCCAGAATTGTTTCACCAAAAACCGCTAGACTTGCCCAAAAAAATGGCTAAAAAAAGCTAAAAAATGCTAAAAAATAGCTAGAAAAAAAGCTAAATTTTTTTGTATCAAAAGTCACATTTTTGATTGAAATTTAACAAACTTAAAGGCTTTATTTCACTTACAATGCATATTATTTTCATTTTAATTCCACTTCTGTGAGACTGCAACAATATCTAAGGCATATTAGCTCTGTTTGCGTATTCGATACATTTTGATTACTAATTTGATTACAAATTTTTTACTGGAAGTCCTTCGTTTTGTGGGAGCTACCTTCCCAACACCTCTATTTTATTTACTTGTTATTTTAAAATATTAAGGGCCAGTTTCTCAATGTCTTGTTATTATTTATCGTGTCGATAAAACAGCTGATCCCATACAAAAATTTTACTAACCGGAGGTCTATCCACCGGTTAAAATTAATCGGAGGATGAGAAACTGGCCATTAATGATCTAAGCATGCTTTGGATTTGGTAAAAAAATGATTTGTCATTTTTTTAAATAAAATTTTAGTTTGGTTTTGAAATTGTGAAAAATTCGAAATACATTACTTTTATTTAAATTGTAGAAAATACCTATAGTTTACATTTCCCAGTAAAAACATTTTCCTTTTCTTCATGAGCTATCAAAGTGCTTTAAAAACGTGCTAACGCCAACTTAAATTTCCAAATTCAGACTCGACTTCAAGTAGAAATTATTGTATATATACGTTTTTAAAATAAAGTGTTGAAAAACATCTTCTATTTTTGAACGCTATTTTGGTTTGTGGTTAAGATGCAAAAACTCCTCACATTTAAAGACTATTTCATTAATTCTTCCTTCTTTCATGAAAACATACCCATTTTTAAGTTGAATCACTTAATTATAAGGACAAAACGACTTTATCGTCTTTTGGACAAGGAAAACAGTTTATATAAAAGAAATTCACAAATGATATTATAACCAAAATTCGCGTTCGTATTTTAAGGAGACGACAATATTTTTTCAGTGCACAAAGCTATTCACATCTACTATTTTAATTTAGTAATATCGTAATAACTTTAGAATATTATAATAACATAAAAAGGATAAACGAGTCAAATGATAATATTCCCAATAATTTACTGACAGTTTATCTAACAAATTTGCACCCAGAGAAGGAATATGATCACCTCAAACATGTTTTAAGAGCAAAATGTTATTTTTGGATGGTGACCATGTAACATGGTTTTCGCAACCATGTTATTTCCTCGGAAATCATGTATCTGATTTCGGCAAGCAGGTTATATTTGACGAAAAAATAAAATTTTAGTGACAAACATGTTACATGGTCACCATACAAAAATAACATTTTGCTCTTGAAACATGTTTGAGGTGATCATATTCCTTCTCTGCGTGTGTATGGTAATAGTAGATTTAAAGTTTACGATAACCTTTATGTATATAATGAAAAAACTTTACAACAAGGTGTATTTGCTACAAAAATGCCCGCACAATGGCTGGACTCATTATTAATGTTTCAACTGAGCTTTGAAATATGTGGAAACCCTTATACTTGCAGCAAGGCTTAGATAAAAACGCCGATTTATCCATATTTCAATATAAACATGTCGAAAATAAAAAAGCCAAAAATAGCTAAAAGGGTCATGAAAAAAAGCCAGAAAAAAAGCTAAAAGCTAAATGCATTTTTTTCCCGCTAAACGTCTTCAAAAAAAGCCAAATCTAGCGGGAAAAAAGCTAAATTGGCAACGCTGGTCCGACCATCGGCCCAAATTTAAAAATTAGAAATCTTTTGGAACAATTTTGGTCCGATCGGACCAAAACGGCAACGCTGCTTGTGTCATTGAGGTAGAGTGGTGTCTGTGTGTTTGATTCTGCTTGCATTACAATTAAGACCATTTCCTACTGTTCAGTGTGTGGCAAGTTGTGAGCAAACCTTTAATGGTGTTGTTTCTCAAATATTTACACATTGGATCGTGTATGTTCATTGTATGTGTGTGAGTATTTTATATACCAGTGTTTTACATATCAAAAAGTGAGCGTACATTGGAGTATTTACCATTTAATGTCAAGGTTTTTGGCGATTCTTCAACTAATAAAAAATTCTGTTTGCATATTTGCAGCCATTAGAGGTAAAATTTGTGGTATATATGTCACTTGAATTGAACACATGAGAATGTGTGGTAATTTTATTACCGAATTTTTATTGATTTTAAATTATACGTTTAAATACTAAGAGAGAGTGAGAGGTAGAAGTCACTTGTATGCAGTGTTGCCAGTATTTTCTAGCATTCATCTCCATGTTTGAAAAATCCCCAATACAGTTTTAACAAATTTTTATGAAAACAGGTATACACTGAAAAAAAGCAAGTCCGGTTCCAAAGATTTTGTCTTTACTTTGGTATTAATTCCGAGCCAAAGAAGCGGGGAATTCAAGTAAGGATACTTTAAAGACACAATTCTCTTTTAAATTTGGGTTTTGTATAGTTGATTCTAGGAAGCAAATTTTCATTTTTCGTTTTTTCAGCTTTGTTTCTTCATATGTTATCATAGCCCTTTAAAAACAAGTTAACGACAACTTTATTTTCCAACTTCCAGTATAAATTATGCTATGTTTCAAGTAGAAAGCGTCTTTAAAATAGAGTGTTGAAAAAACATATCCTATTTTTGAACGAGTTTTTACTTTGTAGTCAAGATGCAAAAACACAACAAAGTTAAAGACAATTTCATTAATTTAAAAAAAAAATTCTGAATTATTAACAGGTTGGCTGATAAGTCCCCGGTCTGACACATAGATGGCGTCGCTAGTATTAAATGCATATTATTTTTATATAGTACCAACCTTCAAATGATTCGTGTCAAAATTTGACGTCTGTAAGTCAATTAGTTTGTGAGATAGAGCGTCTTTTGTGAAGCAACTTTTGTTATTGTGAAAAAAAATGGAAAAGAAGGAATTTCCTGTTTTGATAAAATACTGTTTCCTGAAGGGATAAAATACGGTGGAAGCAAAAACTTGGCTTGATAATGAGTTTACGGACTCTGCCCCAGGGAAATCAAAAATAATTGATTGGTATGCAACATTCAAGCGTGGTGAAATGAGCACGGAGGACGGTGAACGCAGTGGACGCCCGAAAGAGGTGGTTACCGACGAAAACATCAAAAAAAATCCACAAAATGATTTTGAATGACCTTAAAATGAAGTTGATCGAGATAGCAGAGGCCTTAAAGATATCAAAGGAACGTGTTGGTCATATCATTCATCAATATTTGGATATGCGGAAGATCTGTGCAAAATGGGTGCCGCGCGAGCTCACATTTGACCACAACAACAACGTGTTGATGATTCTGAGCGGTGTTTGCAGCTGATAAAAAAAAGAGTAATGAAAATGTTCTTTTTGGATCCGGAAGTGGTGCAAAATTGACGCAGAAGCGATGAATTTAACATGGGCTTGTCATAGGACGGAAGTCCTCCATTTCAACAGCCGTTGCACTGAATTTGCATCACCATTTTAGGTGTGATCCGAATTCAATGTTTTGGATGTAAATTAAAAATTTCTGCGATATATTTTGTCAAATAAATAATTTTTATAATTTTTTATAATTTTAATGGGTTTTAAAGCTTGTCAGAAACGTTTGACCTCAAATATTTTCAAAAATGCACAATTTTTTCAGGTTGGATTTAGCATTTTTTTCGAAAAAATGTAAATAATTTGTACCATTTTATGAATTCTTACTCTGTTTTTAACCCATTTGAAACAAAAAAAGTTAACATTACCCATTAAAAATATGAAAAAAGCAAGTTATAAAAAATTGAATTGAAAGAACTTCCTGTGTAGTTAAAATAAAGAACATCATTGGGAGTACATCTTCTGGAAGTGCTTTTAAAGTTGTTCCTCTGGAAGAACTTCCAATTTTTTTCGCTGGGTTGAGAAGGGAAAAACCATCAACAGTGACTATTATATGGCGTTATTGGAGCGTTTGAAGGTCGAAATCTCGGCAAAACGGCCCCATATGAAGAAGAAAAAAGTGTTGTTCCACCAAGACAACGCACCGTGCCACAAGTCATTGAGAACGATGGCAAAAATTCATGAATTGGGCTTCGAATTGCTTCCCCATCCACCGTATTCTCCAGATCTGGCCCCCAGCGACTTTTTCTTGTTCTCAGACCTCAAAAGGATGCTCGCAGGGAAAAAATTTGGCTGCAATGAAGAGGTGATCGCCGAAACTGAGGCCTATTTTGAGGCAAAACCGAAGGAGTACTACCAAAATGGTATCAAAACATTGGAAGGTCGTTATAATCGTTGTATCGCTCTTGAAGGGAACTGTGTTGAATAATAAAAACGAATTTTGACAACAAAAATTTGTTTTTCTTTGTTAGACCGGGGACTTATCAGCCCCGTTATCATAGCCCTTTAAAAACAAGCTAACGACAACTTTATTTTCCAAATTCAGACTTGACTTCCAATATAAATTATGCCATGTTTCAAGTAGAAAGCGTCTCTAAAATAGAGTGTTGAAAAACATATCCTATTTTTGAACGAGTTGTTACTTTGTAGTCAAGATGCAAAAACACAACAAAGTTAAAGACAATTTCATTAATTTTAAAGAATTTTTCTGAATTATTAAAGTCAAGTTAGGTTAGGTTATGTGGCAGCCCGATGTGTCAGGCTCACGTAGACTATTCAGTCCATTGAGATACCACATTGGTGAACTTCTCTCTTAGCACTGAGTGCTGCCCGATTCCATGTTAAGCTCAATGACAAGGGACCTCATTTTTATAGCCGAGTCCGAACGGCGCTCCACATTGCAGTGCAACCAATTAGAGAAGCTTTGGAACCCTCAGAAATGTCACCAGCATTACTGAGGTGGGATAATCGACCGCTGAAAATCTTTTTGGTGTTCGGTCGAAGGTGGAATCGAAACCACGACCCTGCACTGTTAGAAAAATATGTTTTTCATATGTTCCGATATAAACAAAATGTGTTTCGGGCACGATTTTAAACCACAATATATTTAAGTGCGAACATGTAATGTTCCTAAACTAACACTAAATGTTTGGGACATCTATGTTAATATGTTAGAATATATTATGTTTGGGGCATGAATGTTTCATAAAAATAATATGTGTGAATGCAAACATATATAAATTAACAAATTTCGAGTAAACATATATATGTTGTGATATTTTATTCAGAGAGCGCCAAAAAGAGAGTATAGAGAAAGAAATAGAGATGGAAACCGGGAGGGTTGACGAAAGATATCAACATAACAAAGCGAGAGAATGAAAAAAGAACAATTTCTGTGAAACCGCTTGTATGTTGTTTCGGAAAACTGTTTTATGATAAGGCTAAAAATTTTGATATGCTTAAGTCTAAATATTATTTAATTTGAATAAAGAGAATAGACATTCGGAACCAAGAGAATAGACATTTGAAAAACAAACTGCAATGTTTTCGCCTTGAGAGCAGAATTTTATGCATGTGTGAACATGTGTTTTGTTTATCATTTTGGCATTATGGGCACAATTTTTCGTTAAAATAAATCAGGGGTCTTCATAAAAATAACGAAAGGGCACTATACTCTTTTTATACCCTCCACCATAGGATGGGGGTATATTAACTTTGTCATTCCGTTTGTAACACATCGAAGTATTGCTCTAAGACCCCATAAAGTATATATATTCTGGGTCGTGGTGAAATTCTGAGTCGATCTAAGCATGTCCGTCCGTCCGTCCGTCTGTCCGTCTGTCCGTCTGTCCGTCTGTCCGGCTGTCCGTCCGTCTGTGGAAATCACGCTAACTTCCGAACGAAACAAGCTATCGACTTGAAACTTGGCACAAGTAGTTGTTATTGATGTAGGTCGGATGGTATTGAAAATCGGCCATATCGGACCACGTTTACGTATAGCCCCCATATAAACCGATCCCCAAATTTGGCTTGGGGAGCCTCCCGGAGCAGCAAAATTCATCCGATCCGGTTGAAGTTTGGTACCTGATGTTAGTATACGGCCTCTAACAACCATGCAAAAATTGGTCCATATCGGTTCATAATTATATATAGCTCCCATATAAACCGATCCCCAGATTTGACCTCCGGAGCCTCTTGGAGGAGCAAAACTCATCCGATCCGGTTGAAATTTAGTACGTGGTCTTAGTATACGGTCTCTAACACCCATGCAAAAATTGGTCCATGTCGGTCCATAATTATATATAGCCCCCATATAAACCGATCCCCAGATTTGACCTCCGGAGCCTCTTGGAGGGGAAAAATTCATCCGATCCGGTTGAAATGTGGTACCTGATGTTAGTATACGGTCTCTAACAACCATGCAAAAATTGGTCCATATCGGTCCTTAATTATATATAGCCCCCATATAAACCGATCCCCAGATTTGACCTCCGGAGCCTCTTGGAGGGGCAAAATTCATCCGATCCTGTTGAAATTTGGTACCTGATGTTAGTATACGGCCTCTAACAACCATGGAAAAATTGGTCCATATCGGTTCATAATTATATATAGCTCCCATATAAACCGATCCCCAGATTTGAACTCCGGAGCCTCTTGGAGGAGCAAAATTCATCCGATCCAATTGAAATTTAGTACGTGGTGTTAGTATATAGTCTCTAACAACCATGCAAAAATTGGTCCATATCGGTTCATAATTATATATAGCTCCCATATAAACCGATCCCCAGATTTGACCTCAGGAGCCTCTTGGAGGAGCGAAATTCATCCGATCCAGTTGAAATTTGGTACATGGTGTTAGTATATGGTATCTAACAACCATGCAAAAATTGGTCCATATCGGTCCATAATTATATATAGCAAAAGTCATCCGATGCGGTTGAAATTTGATACATTTTGTCAATATATGGCCTCTAACAGCCATGTAAAAATTGGTCAATATCGGTCTTTAGTTATATATAGCCGATGACTTATTACACAAAAATTGGTCCATATCGCCAAAAATAATCTACCAAAACTTTATTTCCATAGAAAATTTTGTCAAATTTTATTACTATAGAAAGTTGTGTCAAAATTTCATTTCTATAGAAAGTTCTGTCAAACGTTTATTTCTATAGAAATGTTTGTCAAAATTTTATTTCCATAGAAAGTTTTGTCAAAATTTTATTTTTATAGAAAATTTTGTAAAAAATTTATTTCTGTAGAAAATTTTGTCACCTTTTTATTTCTATACAAAATTTTGTCAACATTTTACTTCCATAGAAAATTTTGTCAACATTTTATTTCTATAGAAAATTTTGTCAAGTTTTTATTTCTATAGAAAATTTTGTCAAAATTTTATTTCTATAGAAAATTTTGTCAAGTTTTCATTTCTATAGAAAATTTTGTCAAACTATATTATATACGTATTTAATCGGCCTTTTTTTGTTTAATATATACCCCGTATGGGATAACTTACAATTTAGAAGACAGTGTTAAAAAGTTTTACGATACCTTGCCATCGGCAAGTGTTATCGCAACCCAAGTAATTCGATTGTGGATGACAGCCTTTAGTAGAAGTTCCTACGCAATCCATGGTGGAGGGTACATAAGATTCGGCCTGGCCGAACTTACGGCCGTATATACTTGTTAGAGTTGGGACAGTAAAATGAAATAAGGAGGAAATAGTGAAAAATTACACAGTAAAATGTAAAAAAACAAACTTTAGTTCCTCTTTATTAAAAAGTAGTCCACGAGGAGTTGACGGACACCATCAAATATAAAAGCGGGCATTAAGTTCGAGTTTTACAGCTAAAACAATTTAAAAAGTTTATTTCCTTTAAAATGAATTATTAAAGAAAAATAAAAGGAATTTTAGAGCGATGGTGTTAAATGCAAGTAAAAAACTGTTCACTCCTAAATAAATTTATGTTTATATTATAAAATTATGTATGTATGTTTATACTCGACTCCACGTTCTTTTGTTAGTTTTTGAATTCCTTCCAAATTTTAAAGTTTTGTACAAAAACAGTTTTTTATTAAAAAATTTTTATTTTTGCAATAAAAAATAATATTTTATCCAAAAATCGGTCAATTTCGTTTATATCAAGCACTGTTACTGACTATAAATCTTTAATAACACACATTTCGAAGTTTCATTTAAAAAAAATTAATATAGTATAAATATAAATGTGTAAATTAAAAAAAAAAAAAACAAAAAAAATGTTCGGTTGGAGCAGGGATTGAACCCACGACCCTTTGTATGCAAGGCAGACATGCTAACCACTGCTCCACGTGGCAAACAAATGCATGTTTCTGTTAAATAATGTTATGTTTTCATGGGCTCGTGGGCGCTGCAAACTATGCTATATAAATGTAACTTAAAACGATAATTATCTACTGGTGACTATAACAGCTACGTAGCCCAGTGGATAGTGTGTTGACTTACAAACTGTATGGTCCTCGGTTCGATTCTCCGTGCAGGCGAAAGGTAAAATTTAAACAATTTATAAAAGTGAATAATTTCTTCAACATTATTTGTATTACAGAAAAAGGTGCCAATAACTAAAAAATTTCGTGGAAGTGAAAATTACGAGTATGTTAGGGAATGAGCACAATCGTGTTTGGGAAAAATTCTTCCAAGCATATAATATTTTTGGCTCAAAATGCTTCCAAACATATAATATGTTCACATAAAACAAACATATTAATGTTTCGGCAGTATGCAATAATATATGTGCTTCCTGCAAAATATGTTTGGAACATATGTTAAAGAAGCGATTTTTTTTGAGGGTGTGTGTATGCAAGGCGGGCATGCTAACCATTGCACCACGGTGGCTCCCGCTAAAGTTGCCCTTAGCCCAAAAAAAATCTCTTTCATGTTATGATACCCATTTTTAAGGCAAATCACTAATACGACTTCATTGAAAAGTTTATCGACTTTTGAACAAGGAAAAAAACTTTATGTTAGAGAAATGCGTCTTCTATGCTAAGAAAAAAATTGCATTTGTATTTTAAGGACATGAAATCTTTGGCCTCACGACAATAGTTTTTTCAGCGTATACAGCAGTAAGTTCGGCCGGGCCGAATCTTAAATACCCACCACCATGAATCAAATATTATAGTTTCCTTTGAAATTTCACGGAGGTTTGATGACAGATATTCTCTCAAAGATTTTACCTAAAGGGTGATACGGTCAAAATTTGGTCAAGGGAAAACGCGTGTAAATCGGTGAAATCGTTTATTTAAAAAATCAAATTAAATTTCTTTTTCAAGTTCAATTAGTATAAAATTCAGGAAAAATATTCAGTTAGGCTTTCGCTTTTCCAAATCCGAATTGCCGGGCCTCACGCTTGACACCTGCCATCAGATTTTGTACAGCCACCTTGTCCACCTTCATCGCCGCAGAAAGCCAGTTTGCCTTGAACTGCTGCTCGTCCTTAGCAGTTTTTTTGGTCTTCTTTAGGTTCCGCTTGACAATAGCCCAGTATTTCTCAATTTGGCGGAGCTCTGGTGTGTTGGGAGGGTTCTTGTCCTTGGGAACCACCTGCACGTTGTTGGCGGCGTACCACTCCATGGCCTTTTTACTGTAATGGCAAGATGCCAAATCCGGCCAAAACAGTACGGAACAACCGTGTTTCTTCAGGAAAGGCAGCGGACGTTTATTCAAACACTCTTTCACGTAAATTTCTTGGTTGACAGTCCCGGAAGCTATGAAAATGCTGCTTTTCAAGCCACAGGTACAGATGGCTTGCCAAACCAGATATTTCTTTGCGAACTTTGACAGTTTTATGTGCTTGAAAATATCTGCTACCTTTCCCCTTCCTTTCGCCGTATAAAACTCCTGTCCCGTAAGCTGCTTGTAGTCGGCTTTGACGTAGGTTTCGTCGTCCATTACCACGCAGTCAAACTTCGTCAGCATCGTTGTGTACAGCCTCCGGGATCGCGCTTTGGCCGTCGTATTTTGTTCATCATCGCGATTTGGAGTCACTACCTTCTTGTAAGTCGATAGTCCGGCTCGTTTTTTGGCTCGATGCACGGTTGTAGACGATACACCTAGCTTATTTGCGGCATCTCGGAGAGAGAGGTTAGGGTTTCGCTTGAAACTACCGGCAACTCTCTTTGTCGTCTGAGCGGCTTCCGGTTTTCGATTTCCCCCCGATCCAGACTTCCTGGCTGTCGACAAACGTTCCCCAAACACTTTAATTACATTTGTAATGATTGATTTGGCAACTTTTAGCGATTTTGCCAGCTTTGCGTGCGAATAGGTCGGATTTTCGCGATGCGCGAACAAAATTTTGATACGCTGCTCTTCTTGTTTGGACGGCATTTTGACAACTGAAGAGTGAATTCCAAAATCAAAATAAGAGCAACATTCTACACACACACACCTTCAAAATGAGGGGTGTTCAGGTTTATTAAATGCAAAATTGAAAGAAATACGTCAAGTTTATATTGACCAAATTTTGACCGTATCACCCTTTATGAAGAGGAGATCAGATTCTGGATTTTTTTTTGAGTTTTAGAGGAGCCAATTAGTATGTGCACCCTCAAAAAAAATCGCTTCTGTAACATATACTCCCAAACATATACTTCAACATATACTTCAAGCATATAAATTTTTGGGTATTGCCCAAACATTTATATGTTTGATTTCTTCCAATATATAATATGTTTGAAAGCATATTGGTCTAAACAATATAATATTTTTGGGTAGTCTAAGTTCCAAACATTTTGTATTTTTCCATCCAAATTCAATAATGTTGTCTTCCAAAAAACTATATGTTCTTAAGTGAACATAAAATATGTTTGGAAATATTTTGAACCCACAAATATTATATACTTAGAAGAATTTTCTCCCAAAGAAGATTGTGCTCAAATTTTTTTTCTGCCTAATTGTATATTCCCTCACATTTTTCTCACTTCCACGAATTTTTAGAACCTTTTTCTGTAATACAAACATTTTAGAAGAAATTATTATATTTTATATTTCTTTTTAATTTTACCTTTTCCCGGACGTGGATTCGAATAGCGGACGACACAGTTTGTAAGCCAGCACACCTACCACTGGCCTACGTAGCTGTTATGGTCATCAAGAGATAATTATCGTTATAGGTTAGGTTAGGTTATGTGGCAGCCCGATGTATCAGGCTCACTTAGACTATTCAGTCCATTGTGATACCACAGTGGTGAACTTCTCTCTTATCACTGAGTGCTGCCCGATTCCATGTTAAGCTCAATGACAAGGGACATCCTTTTTATAGCCGAGTCCGAACGGCGTTCCACATTCCAGTGAAACCACTTAGAGAAGCTTTGAAACCCTCAGAAATGTCACCAGCATTACTGAGGTGGGATAATCCACCGCTGAAAAATTTTTTGGTGTTCGGTCGTAGCAGGAATCGAACCCACGACCTTGTGTATGCAAGGCGGGCATGCTAACCATTGCACCACGGTGGCTCCCAATTATCGTTATAAGTTATATTTATATAGCATAGCTTGCGGCGCCCACGAGCCGATGCAAACATAACATTGTTTAACAACATAACATTGTTAAACATACATTTGTTGGCAGCGTGGAGCAGTGGTTGGTCGTCCGTCTTGCGTGACAAGGGACCTGGGTTCGATCCCTGCTTCGACCAACACCATTTTTATACCCTCCATCATAGGATGGGGGTATATTAACTTTGTCATTCCGTTTGTAACACATCGAAATATTGCTCTAAGACCCCATAAAGTATATATATTCTGGGTCGTGGTGAAATTCTGAGTCGATCTAAGCATGTCCGTCCGTCCGTCCGTCCGTCCGTCTGTTGAAATCACGCTAACTTCCGAACGAAACAAGCTATCGACTTGAAACTTGGCACAAGTAGTTGTTATCGATGTAGGTCGGATGGTATTGAAAATGGGCCATATCGGTCCACTTTTACGTATAGCCCCCATATAAAGGGACCCTCAGATTTGGCTTGTGGAGCATCTAACAGAAGCATATTTCATCCGATCCGGCTGAAATTTGGTATATGGTGTTGGTATATGGTCTCTAACAACCATGCAAAAATTGGTCCACATCGGTCCATAATTATATATAGCCCCCATATAAACCGATCCCCAGATTTGGCTTGTGGAGCCTCTAAGAGAAGCATATTTCATCCGATCCGGCTGAAATTTGGTACATGGTGTTGGTATATGGTCTCTAACAATCATGCAAAAATTGGTCCACATCGGTCCATAATTATATATAGCCCTCATATAAACCGATCCCCAGATTTGGCTTGCGGAGGCTCAAAGAGAAGCAAATTTCATCCGATCCGGCTGAAATTTGGTACATGATGTTGGTATATGGTCTCTAACAACCATGCAAAAATTGGTCCACATCGGTCCATAATTATATATAGACCCCATATAAACCGATCTCCAGATTTGGCTTGCTAAGCCTCAAAGAGAAGCAAATTGCATCCGATCCTGCTGAAATTTGGTACATGGTATTGGTATATGGTCTTTAACAACCGTGCAAAAATTGGTCCACATCGGTCCATTATTATATATAGCGCCCATATAAAACGATCCCCAGATTTGGGTTGCGGAGCCTCAAATTTGGTACATCATATTGGTATATGGTCTCTAACAACCATGCAAAAATTGGTTCACATCGGTTCATAATTATATATAGCCCTATATAAACCGATCCCCAGATTTGGCTTGCGAGGTCTCCAAGAGAAGCAAATTTCATCCAATCCGGTTGTAATTTGGAACATGGTGTTAGTATATAATCTTTAACAACCGTGCCATGAACAATTGTTTGCTAGCATGTAACACCATTAATTTAGAAATACAAATAAATATGAATTTTTATTAACGAATAATTTTGTACTTAATTTAATTCTTAAGGCCGGTATAAATTGGTATTATCGCATTAAAATGGCCATGTTTACCCTTTTACTTTTCTTTAATAATTTCTTTTAAAGAAAATAAACTTATTCAACTGTTGCTTTGGATCTTTCCCCACCATGTTATAATATAATTTACCGGAAAAAGTTGTAATGTTATTCTGGTTTTGCCGCTAAAATGAGAAATAATTTTAGCGGCAAAATTCGAACTCAATGCCCACTTTTATTTTCGAAAAAATCCGTCAACTCCTCTTGGACTACTCATTAATAAAGAGGAACTAATCTTTGTTTTTATAGATCTTCAAAGGTCGATACTTTCAATGAAGTCGTGTTGTGCTTCGTAGAGTCAAGTACACAAAGCCCCATTTAAAAGAGAATTGTGTCTTAAAAGCATCCTTACTTGTATTCTCCGCTTCTTTGGTTCGGAATCAATACCACAATTGTTAAAGTGGAGACACAATCTTTGGAACCGGACATGCTTTTTGTTCAGTGTATAGTGCCCTTTCGTTAGTATATATGAAGATCCCTTTAATTACCTTTGTTTGAATATTTTGACTTACTCGTCCTACGTTCCGATTTGTTTTGACGAAACAAAAAAATTATGCCCGTAATGCGAAAATGATAAACAAAACTCATGCTCTTTTTATACCCTCCATCATAGGATGGGGGTATATTAACTTTGTCATTCCGTTTGTAACACATCGAAATATTGCTCTAAGACCCCATAAAGTATATATATTCTGGGTCGTGGTGAAATTCTGAGTTGATCTAAGCATGTCCGTCCGTCCGTCCGTCTGTTGAAATCACGCTAACTTCCGAACGAAACAAGCTATCGACTTGAAACTTGGCAGAAGTAGTTGTTATCGATGTAGGTCGGATGGTATTGAAAATGGGCCATATCGGTCCACTTTTACGTATAGCCCCCATATAAAGGGACCCTCAGATTTGGCTTGTGGAGCCTCTAACAGAAGCATATTTCATCCGATCCGGCTGAAATTTGGTATATGGTGTTGGTATATGGTCTCTAACAACCATGCAAAAATTGGTCCACATCGGTCCATAATTATATATAGCCCCCATATAAACCGATCTACAGATTTGGCTTGCGGAGCCTAAAAGAGAAGCAAATTTCATCCGATCCGGCTGAAATTTGGTACATGGTGTTGGTATATGGTCTCTAACAATCATTCAAAAATTGGTCCACATCGGTCCTAAATTATATATAGCCCCCATATAAACCGATCCCCAGATTTGGCTTGCGGAGCCTCAAAGAGAAGCAAAATGCATCCGATCCGGCTGAAATTTGGTACATGGTATTGGTATATGGTCTCTAACAACCGTGCAAAAATTGGTCCACATCGGTCCATAATTATATATAGCCCCCATATAAGCCGATCCCCAGATTTGGCTTGCGAAGTCTCCAAGAGAAGCAAATTTCATCCAATCCGGTTGTAATTTTGAACATGGTGTTAGTATATGATATTTAACAACCGTGCCAGGATTGGTCCATATCGGTCCATAATTATATATAGCCCCCATATAAAACGTTCTCCAGATTTGACCTCCGGAGCCTCTTGGAGGAGCAAAATTCATCCGATCCGGTTCAAATTAGGAACGTGGTGTTAGTATATGGTCGCTAATAACCATACCAAAATTGGTCCAATCACACAAAAATTGGTCCATATCGGTTCATAATCATGGTTGCCACTCGAGCCAAAAATAATCTACCAAAATTTTATTTCTATAGAAAATTTTGTCAAAATTTTGAGAAAGATTTTCAAAATTTTATATCTATAGAAAATTTTGTTCAAATTTTATTCGGTTCATAATCATGGTTGCCACTCGAGCCAAAAATAATCTACCAAGATTTTATTTCTATACAATATTTTTTTTCAAAAGTTTTTTTCTATAGAAAATTTTGTCAAAATTTTTATTTCTGTAGAAAATTTTGTGAAAATTTTATTTCTATAGAAAATTTTGTTAAAATTTTATTTCTGTAGAAAATTTTGTCAAAATGTTATGTCTACTTTGTCAAACTGAATTTTATACGTATTGGATCGATCTTTTTATACCCTCCACCATAGGATGGGGGTATATTAACTTTGTCATTCCGTTTGTAACACATCGAAATATTGCTCTAAGACCCCATAAAGTATATATATTCTGGGTCGTGGTGAAATTCTGAGTCGATCTAAGCATGTCCGTCCGTCCGTCCGTCTGTCCGTCTGTCCGGCTGTCCGTCCGTCTGTGGAAATCACGCTAACTTCCGAACGAAACAAGCTATCGACTTGAAACTTGGCACAAGTAGTTGTTATTGATGTAGGTCGGATGGTATTGAAAATCGGCCATATCGGACCACGTTTACGTATAGCCCCCATATAAACCGATCCCCAAATTTGGCTTGGGGAGCCTCCCGGAGCAGCAAAATTCATCCGATCCGGTTGAAGTTTGGTACCTGATGTTAGTATACGGCCTCTAACAACCATGCAAAAATTGGTCCATATCGGTTCATAATTATATATAGCTCCCATATAAACCGATCCCCAGATTTGACCTCCGGAGCCTCTTGGAGGAGCAAAACTCATCCGATCCGGTTGAAATTTAGTACGTGGTCTTAGTATACGGTCTCTAACACCCATGCAAAAATTGGTCCATGTCGGTCCATAATTATATATAGCCCCCATATAAACCGATCCCCAGATTTGACCTCCGGAGCCTCTTGGAGGGGAAAAATTCATCCGATCCGGTTGAAATGTGGTACCTGATGTTAGTATACGGTCTCTAACAACCATGCAAAAATTGGTCCATATCGGTCCTTAATTATATATAGCCCCCATATAAACCGATCCCCAGATTTGACCTCCGGAGCCTCTTGGAGGGGCAAAATTCATCCGATCCTGTTGAAATTTGGTACCTGATGTTAGTATACGGCCTCTAACAACCATGGAAAAATTGGTCCATATCGGTTCATAATTATATATAGCTCCCATATAAACCGATCCCCAGATTTGAACTCCGGAGCCTCTTGGAGGAGCAAAATTCATCCGATCCAATTGAAATTTAGTACGTGGTGTTAGTATATAGTCTCTAACAACCATGCAGAAATTGGTCCATATCGGTTCATAATTATATATAGCTCCCATATAAACCGATCCCCAGATTTGACCTCAGGAGCCTCTTGGAGGAGCGAAATTCATCCGATCCAGTTGAAATTTGGTACATGGTGTTAGTATATGGTATCTAACAACCATGCAAAAATTGGTCCATATCGGTCCATAATTATATATAGCAAAAGTCATCCGATGCGGTTGAAATTTGATACATTTTGTCAATATATGGCCTCTAACAGCCATGTAAAAATTGGTCAATATCGGTCTTTAGTTATATATAGCCGATGACTTATTACACAAAAATTGGTCCATATCGCCAAAAATAATCTACCAAAACTTTATTTCCATAGAAAATTTTGTCAAATTTTATTACTATAGAAAGTTGTGTCAAAATTTCATTTCTATAGAAAGTTCTGTCAAACGTTTATTTCTATAGAAATGTTTGTCAAAATTTTATTTCCATAGAAAGTTTTGTCAAAATTTTATTTTTATAGAAAATTTTGTAAAAAATTTATTTCTGTAGAAAATTTTGTCACCTTTTTATTTCTATACAAAATTTTGTCAACATTTTACTTCCATAGAAAATTTTGTCAACATTTTATTTCTATAGAAAATTTTGTCAAGTTTTTATTTCTATAGAAAATTTTGTCAAAATTTTATTTCTATAGAAAATTTTGTCAAGTTTTCATTTCTATAGAAAATTTTGTCAAACTATATTATATACGTATTTAATCGGCCTTTTTTTGTTTAATATATACCCCGTATGGGATAACTTACAATTTAGAAGACAGTGTTAAAAAGTTTTACGATACCTTGCCATCGGCAAGTGTTATCGCAACCCAAGTAATTCGATTGTGGATGACAGCCTTTAGTAGAAGTTCCTACGCAATCCATGGTGGAGGGTACATAAGATTCGGCCTGGCCGAACTTACGGCCGTATATACTTGTTTGATTTAATATATACCACGTATGGACTTACATACAATTTAGAAGGTGGTGTTAGGAGGTTTTAAGATACCTTGGCATCGGCAAGCGTTACCGCAACTTAAGTAATTCGATTGTGGATGACAGTGTTTAGAAGAAGTTTCTACGCAATCCATGATGGAGGGTACATAAGCTTCGGCCTGGCCGAACTTACGGCCTTATATACTTGTTTTCAAATATATTTTATCTTGGTTCCGAATGAATTTCTCTCCGAATACTCATTTTAATATTTTACTTAAGCATATACAATTTTTGGCGAAGTCTTATATCACAACATATATATGTTTACTCATAATATGTAAATTTATACTTGTTTATATTCACACATAGTATTGTTCCTATATTTAATGAAATTTTCTTTGTGTATATATATATTTGTAATGCGCCATTTGGTTACTTTCATTATTTTACTTCCATCATATACTTTGTCTCTCTTTGTTAACACATATATGTTTATGGGCTATTTCTAAATTAATATATGTTTGCAACCAAGCATATTATATTTACAAACATTTTATGTCCCAAACATAATATGTTCTAACATATTAACATATATGTCCCAAACATATTATGCTAGTGAACATGCTATGAACATTATATGTTTGCACTCAAAAATATTGTGTTTTAAAATTTGAGTTCCAAACATATAATGTTTATACCAAAACATATGAAAAACGGTTTTTTTCGTCCGTGCAGATTTTTAAATTCAGACAAGTTTGATAAAAAACTACGGTTTCTATAAGCTCAAGAAGTCAAATCGGGAGATCGGTCTATATGGGGGCTATACCAAAACATGGACCGATACTTTATAGTGCTAAAATATCTCTAGGTCTCTAATTTCAGGCACATTGGATAAAAACTAAGATTTCTATATGAAGGCTATACCAAAACATGGACAGATACTCAAAATTTTTGACACACCTCTTTATGTTTCTAAAATACTTCTAGATTTTCAATTTCAGGCAAATTGGATAAAAACTACGGATTCTACAATCCAAAGAAGTAAATTCGGGAGATCGGTGTATATGGAGACTACTACGGATTCTACAATCCAAAGAAGTAAATTCGGGAGATCGGTCTATATGGAGGCTACACCAAAATATGGACCGATACTCACTATTTTTGGCACACCCCTTTATGGTCCTAAAATACCACTAGATTTTCAAATTCAGGCAAATTGGTTAAAAACTACGGTTTCTATAGGCCCAAGACCCAAAATCTGGAGGTCGGTTTATATGGGGACTATATCAAAACCTGGACCGATATATCTTCGAATCTCCGAACTTGGCCTGCCTGCATACAAAAATCGAGTTTGTGAACAAATTTAAGCACGATTGCTTCATTATTGTTTATTCATTATTGCTATGTTACAATCTAACATAGCGTGATTACAACAGACAGACGGACATGGTTATATCGTCTTAGAATCTCCCCCTGATCAAGAATGTCTCCTGATGTGTTACAATCGGAATGACAAACTTCCCTTCAGTTCTTGGGACTGGTCCCAAACCGGTCGATTCACCTGTCCTTTATAGCCGGTACAGGTCCTTTAACTGGTTAGGTGACCGGTGAAATTAACATGGGGTTGTCATAGGAAGGGTCAATTGACCTCCACATAGATACCTACAAACCAATCCTTTAACCGGTTGTTTTCAACCCACCAATTAACCAGTTCAAATAGACATGTTAGAGAGACAGTTCTAAAAAAACAAATTTTTCCACCAATTTTACTTCTTATTTCTATCAATTTTTTATACCCACCACCATAGGATGGGGGGTATATTAACTTTGTCATTCCGTTTGTAACACATCGAAATATTGCTCTAAGACCCCATAAAGTATATATATTCTGGGTCGTGGTGAAATTCTGAGTCGATCTGAGCATGTCCGTCCGTCCGTCCGTCCGTCTGTTGAAATCACGCTAACTTCCGAACGAAACAAGCTATCGACTTGAAACTTGGCACAAATAGTTGTTATTTCTGTAGGTCGGATGGTATTGCAAATGGGCCATATCGGTCCACTTTTACGTATAGCCCCCATATAAACGGACCCCAAAATTTTGCTTGCGAGGCCTCTAAGAGAAGCAAATTTCATCCGATCCGGCTGAATTTTGGTACATGGTGTTAGTATATGGTCTCTAACAACCATGCAAAAATTGGTCCACATCGGTCCATAATTATATATAGCCCCCATATAAACCGATCCCCCGATTTGGTTTGCGAGGCCCCTAAGAGAAGCAAATTTCATCCGATCCGGCTGAAATTTGGTACATGGTGTCAGTGTATGGTCTCTAACAACCATGCAAAAATTGGTCCACATCGGTCCAAAATTATATATAGCCCCCATATAAACCGATCCCCCGATTTGGCTTGCGAGGCCTCTAAGAGAAGCAAATTTCATCCGATCCGGCTGAAATTTGGTACATGGTGTTAGTATATGGTCTCTAACAACCATGCAAAAATTGGTCGACATCGGTCCATAATTATATATAGCCCCCATATAAACCGATCCCCCGATTTGGCTTGCGAGGCCGCTAAGAGAAGCAAATTTCATCCGATCCGGCTGAAATTTTGTACGTGATGTTAGTATATGGTCTATAGCAACCATGCAAAAATTGGTCCACATCGGTTCATAATTATATATAGCCCCCATATAAACCGATCACCAGATTTCACCTCCGGAACCTCTTGGAAGACCAAAATTCATCTGATTCAGTTGAAATTTGGTATGTGGTGTTAATATATGGCCTCAAACTCCCATGCAAAAATTGATCGATATCGGTCCATAATTATATATAGGCCCCATATAAACCGATCCCCAGATTTGACCTCCAGAGCCCCTTGGAAGAGCAAAATTCTTGCCATTCGGTTGAAATTTGGTACGTGATGGTAGTATATGGTATCCAACAACCATGCAGGAATTGGTTCCTATCAGTCCATAATTATATATAGCTCCCATATAAACCGATCCCCAGATTTGACCTCCGGTGCCTTTTGGATAAGCAAAATTCATCCGATCTGCTTGAAATTTGGTACGTGGTGGTAGTATATGATATTTAACAACCATGCCAAAAGTGGTACATATCAGTCCATAATCGTACATAGCCCCATATAAACCGATCCCGAGATTTGGTTTTGGAACCTCTTGGAGGAGCAAATTTCATACGAGTGAGTTGAAATTTGGTACATTGTGCTAGTATATGGTCGTTAACAACCATGCCTAACTAGGTCCATATCTGTCTATAGTTATATATGGCCCTCAGATAAATCGATCCCCAATCACACAAAAATTGGTCCATATCAAGTTCATAATTGTATATAGCCCCCATATAAGCGACCCCCATATTTCAATTCTGGCTCTCTACGTACAAAAAGTCGATTCGTAATTATTTGTAGACTTAACTATACATAACTGTTTTGTCTAATATATTCCATGTATGGACTAAATCACAGTCTTTCGTAGAAGTTTCTACGCAATCCATGGTGGTGGGTACATAAGAACTTGCGGCCGTATGTACTTGTTTTTATTTGTCTTATGTTATTTTATCTAATTTTTACAATTTGAAAAACTTTTTCGCTCCGGCCAGGTTTTGAACCTGGGTTTACTGGCAGCATAACAAAACGCCTTAACGCATTCAGCCACAAACGCCATTGAACACCCAGCGTTGAAACGTCAATTTAAATGTTTGTGATATTGGTAGAAAATGAACAAATGTAGGGAAAATATAACTGAAAAACAATGTAAAAATAGAACTGTCCCTGTTATAGATGCAAAAGGGCCAGAAATGTGTTAATTAACCCTGTGATAGAGACATTTGAACCGGTTAGGGGATAGGTTCATTGTCTAGAGACAAATTCATGAAGTGGCTACCAATTGGCTAAATACAACCAGTCCCATGACCGGTATAAAATTCCAATTGCTTGGAAAAGTGGTCAATTGGCACCAAAAAAACTGAAGGGTTATTATTCCCCGTCACCATTCTATGGTGGTGAGTAAAAAAAAACAAATAAGTAAAGCCTAAATTATACCTACCTTTCACACTATTTATGTTATGTAGACCAAACTTTTTGATACCAACTCAACTCCTTCAAATTTGTTGGGAGCTATTTGCATATGCACTAATACCATGTACATTGTGACCAAATGGTCATACGGATATAAACACTATTTTACCTACAATATATTTCAAAGTGTGAGAACAAATACAAAAAAGAACTCGAAAAAATATCAGCTATAGTTTTTGTATGAATGTCCATTTACTAGAGACATACATTAAAAACTAGGTCTCGAAATTTCGTATTTTTCGTTTATTGTTAAAGAAGTTCATAGAAATGCATTTTAATGCTCACCAATATGGAAAATATTTATAGGTCATTTTGATTAAAGCCTCTACTTCAAATTAAAATCGAGAAATAAATTGAAACTAAGTGGGGAGTCAGAGTTTGGTGTCGTTTTCGAATGTCCTCTGTAGTGGACATCGGTAGTGAAAAGGTTAATGTTCTTAAATATGGAAATGCGGTTTATGTCTCAAACTTATAGCAATGTTACCCCACAAATGTTTATGTTTACTATTTCAGTAGGGGTCAGTGTTGCCAGGTGATTTTTGATTCTTCCCCCCAAATCTTAAGAAAAAAACCCCTAAATTGGTCTAAGCTTTTTTCAAAAACCCCCAAAAAATTTCAGAATATAAGAGTACAAAAAGTGGTCCCAAAATTACGTGAAAAAAATCATGTGGTGATAAACTTTAAAAATTAAATTTAACACAAATATATAACCTGAAAGAAGAGTTCTTTCCTGAGAAACGAAATTTAAAAAAAAACGAAGTTTTCTTTTGATGCTAAAATTTTTTTTTCGTTTGAAGTAAATAAAAAACAAGTATATACAGCAGTAAGTTCGGCCGGGCCGAATCTTAAATACCCACCACCATGAACCAAATATTAGGGGTTCCTTTGAAATTTCAGGAGGGCTTGAGGACTTGAGGACACTTCCCGAAGATAAATTTAAAGATTTCACTTATGAGGACTATATCAGATTCTGGATTTATAAGAACCATTTTTGTTTGAGTTTTAGAGGAATCATTAACATCTCTTGTAAGTGTGCAAGAAAATTATAAAATAACGTTTTGATTTGAAATCTTAAATCTGTAGAAGTAAAATCTGGAAATTTTACATTGAGTTTCAAGCAATTTTCATGATAAGTGCGCTTTCTACACCCTCAGGAAGTGAAGTCGGTCTATATGGAGGCATTACCAAATGAACCGATAAAAACTTAATCCGATACACGTTTTTGTGAGCCTAAAATACCAGAATATTTACAATTTCAGGCAAATCGGATAAAAACTACCTCTAGATTTCCAATTTCAGGCAAATAGGATAAAAACTTCGGATTCTAGAAGCCCAAGAAGTAAAATCGGGAAATCGGTCTATATGGAGGCTATACGAAAATATGGACCGATACTCACCATTTTCGGCACACCTCTTTATGGTCCTAAAATACCTCTAGATTTCCAATTTCAGACAAATTGGATAAAAACTACGGTTTCTATAAACCCAAGACCCCAAATCGGGAGGTCGTTTTATATGGGGACCATACCAAAACATGGACCGATACTCACAATTTTTGGCGCACGTATTTGTGGTCCTACAGTACCTCTAGATTTCCAATTTCAGGTAAATTGAATAAAAACTGCGGTTTCTATAAGCCCAAGAAGTAAAATCGGGAGAGAGGTCTATATGGGGGCTATACCAAAATATGGACCGATACTCACCATTTTCGGCACACCTCTTTATGGTCCTAAAATACCTCTAGATTTCCAATTTCAGACAAATTGGATAAAAACTACGGTTTCTATAAGCCCAAACCCCAAATCGGGAGGTAGTTTTATATGGGGACCATACCAAAACATGGACCGATACACACAAATTTTGGCACACGTATTTGTGGTCCTACAATACCTCTAGATTTCCAATTTCAGGTAAATTTAATAAAAACTGCGGTTTCTATAAGCCCAAGAAGTAAAATCGGGAGAGAGGTCTATATGGGGGCTATACCAAAATATGGACCGATACTCACAATTTTTGGAACACGTATTTGTGGTCCTACAATACCTCTAGATTTCCAATTTCAGGTAAATTGAATAAAAACTGCGGTTTCTATAAGCCCAAGAAGTAAAATCGGGAGATCGGTCTATATGGGGGCTATACCAAAACATGGACCGATACTCACTATTTTTGGCACACGTATTTGTGGTCCTACAATACCTCTAGATTTCCAATTTCAGGTAAATTGAATAAAAACTGTGGTTTCTGTAAGCCCAAGAAGTAAAATCGGGAGATCGGTCTATATGGGGGCTATACCAAAACATGGACCGATACTCACCATTTTTGGCACACCTCTTTGTGGTCATAAAATACCTCTAGATTTCAAATTTCAGGAAAATTGGATAAAAACTACGATTTCTATAAGCCCAAGACCCCAAATCGGGAGGTCGGTTTATATGGGGACTATAACAAAACTTGGACCGATATAGCCCATCTTCGAACTTGACCTGCCTGCAGACAAAAGACGAGTTTGTGCAAAATTTCAGCACGATTGCTTCATTATTGAAGACTGTAGCGTGATTACAACAGACAGACAGACAGACGGACAGACGGACATCGTTATATCGTCTTAGAATTTCTCCCTGATCAAGAATATATATACTTTATATAGTCGGAAATCGATATTTCGATGTGTTACAAACGGAATGACAAACTTATTATACCCCCGTCACCATTCTATGGTGGTGGGTATAATAAAATTTGCTATTTAAGAAAATACTTTAAAACAAAAGAGATTTTCGTTTGTTTAACATTTCATCCCTGTGGAAATTATTTTTTCTATGGATGTAATAATACAATTTGTATATCACTTTTAAAAAGCGGGCTTACTCTTAAAAAGCTTTCAACTGCTAAGTTAAAATACGATTGTTTTTAATTTTGTCAAATATTAAAAATGCCCTTTCAACAGAAGAGTTTAAAAAAAATAACGAAAATAATGCTATTGGATACTTGTTTCTATTTAGGATCTTCTTGTTGACTTTCCGAATCTTTTTTCTCATAACTCATGCTAGAATTGTTCCGAATTTGCTTGAGAATTGCTCCACTTTATAAGGTCTGAAATATTTTTTTACCCCCAAAAATCCCCCAAATAAATTTTACCCCTAAAAATCCCCTTAAACGTGAAAAAACCCCCTAAATTTGGGGGGAAACCCCTAACCTGGCAACACTGGTAGGGGTGGTTTAGGCAGTGCTGCCGCTAGTGAAAAATTGAGTGAAGTAGATTTTGGAAAAAAGTGGAGTAGATTGAATAAAATTGAAGTAGCATACATTTTTTAAAACAAAACAATTGAATTCATTTTATTATACCCTCCACCATAGGATGGGGGTATATTAACTTTGTCATTCCGTTTGTAACACATCGAAATATTGCTCTAAGACCCCATAAAGTATATATATTCTGGGTCGTGGTGAAATTCTGAGTCGATCTGAGCATGTCCGTCCGTCCGTCCGTCTGTTGAAATCACGCTAACTTCCGAACGAAAGAAGCTATCGACGTGAAACTTGGCACAAGTAGTTGTTATTGATGTAGGTCGGATGGTATTGCAAATGGGCCATATCGGTCTCCATATAAACGGACGCCCAAAATTGGCTTGCGGGGACTCTAAGAGAAGCAAATTTCATCCGATCCAGCTGAAATTTGGTACATGGTTCCAGCATATGATCTCTAACAACCACGCAAAAATTGGTCCACATCGATCCATTATTAACTATAAACTGATCCCCCGATTTGGCTTGCGGAGCCTCTAAGAGAACCAAATTTCATCCGATCCGGCTGAAATTTGGTACATGGTGTAAGTATATGGTCTCTAACAACTATGCAAAAATTGGTCCACATCGGTTAATAATTCAATGATTAAAACCGCTATGTTCATCGTAATTAAAGGAATAGGAAAAACAATTAGGTAATATGGGGAACATTTTAAAAATTTGAAGCAGAACAAAAAGTGAAGCAGATTTTTGGAAGAAGGAGTGACGAAGTAAATTTTGTGAAAATGAAGCAAAATACTTCGATTGAAGTAGTAGCGGCAGTACTGGGTTTAGGGTATGATATAGTCAGCCTCGCCCCACTTTCTACTTTATTTACTTGGTTTATACTTTTAGTAATCACAGTAAAAGACTGCTGTGACAGAAATTTGTTTGTGTTAATACACATTTAATAATTAACATTGATTACAAAATGTGGGCCGAAATCCTGGCTGTACTGCAATACCAGGCCAACCCATGACAGAGGTGGAGCAAGCCCCTAAACACTCCGTCTATTTCCAAAAATCAGTTTAACATTTGTTGTCCTCCGATGGAGGATCTATCAGATGTTAAGCTGATAAGAACAGATACTACACTTTGATCTTAGCCATAAGGCCGAGAAGCGATAACTGTTGATCGTAAACACTCAACTATATAAGCTAGGGAACACTCAATGCAAACGAGAATTATAAGCGAATGGAAATTAATAAGAAAATATTGGTGTAGTCATATTGAACAACTTGAATACAAAACTATTGCCTTTAGATTACAAAATCTTCATATAGTTATGAGTATGGACATTATCAGTTAGGTAGCTCTTGTATCTGAATGCAAGGGTGGTTTACTTAATGTGCAAAGCAAGAGGATGGATTATGGTTTCAAAATGTGAACTAACAATAATATAGCTCAGGTAGGGAATGCCTTTAAAGTTAGGGGACATTTGTGATCCTTTCATTGTCATAAAAATGATCCTTTGAGAAGTTTAATCCAGTTATTCTTAAAAACTAAGAATACGAATGAAGTTCATTGAAAGATAATTTTAACTACCACTTTTAAGAGGAATGTGAGGAAGTCGACAGTTTATCCATATGAAAGTTGTGACTTCAATGTATTTAGATAATATGTTTTATTCTCTTTAGCTGATGTAATTCTCAACTGCTTCGTACAATTGTTTTCATATAAACCTCCTGATGTATACGATTAAGTTACTCTGGCTTCTCTTCAGTTTGTCGAATAAATCTTTCGCCTTTTACTAAAGATTTCCGTGGAAAGGAGCACTCTATGAGTCTAAAATAATTTCTTTTCGAAGCCTAAAATTTCTCTCTGTGGAATTTTCGGGCGATAAATTATAAATATGATACACAGCCAATTAAGGCGCTTCTGATTATCTAGCTGGCAAATAGGCTCCTTTTCCAGGTCTGTATCCAATTTCACACAATGCTGGTTCCGAAAATAGCGGGAATTCGTATATAATTGAAAATAGCAAAATTTCATTTCAAGATGTGACATGTCATGTCCCTCAATTTTGCATAGAGTTTCATAATCACCAGTCTCTAAACAATGTTTGGACCACGCTATTCCAATCGCAAAACTTACCTTCAGTAGATTGTGTAGATGATTATAATATTTTTTTTTTGCAAGAACATTATTTTGCGATTTAATTTTTTTCATTTGTTCCCAAGACATAAAGCAAAATATACTTATGCATGTTTTGTACAAATTTTACGATAACTGGGGAAAGGAATTAATTTAATTTGAATTCGCAGAGTCATGTCTCATCGATTTAAAATTGAAAAAATTATACGATTTATGATGATCGGACGTCTAGTTGGAGAAATCAGAAATTTTTGCAATTATGATGTTGGCATAAAAATATACTCAGACTGTCAACCTGCAATAAAATCCTTAGTGCGAAAACAGCGATACACTACCGCAACCAGATGGCCGCGCACTACAATATTCACATAACATGGATGCCTGCTCACAGGAAACTTTTGCAATTACGATTATGGGAGCACCAATTTTTATATCTTATTGGAAATTAGACCAAAAATCTATATTATAAGTATCCAAGGAAGTAGTGAAAATGTTTTTGTTGAGCCCGAGAGTGGTGCAAAATCGGATCAGAAGCAAATCCATATGGACTTGTGGAAGTCATTATTTTTCCTTTTAAAAACAGAAGAAGAATGTTTCTCTTCTTGTTCGATTTCAAAAAATACTACCACATATTTTATGCCAGAGTCCACGTCTGCCGTGAAAAGCATCTGTACGCTAGTTTCATATGTCTTATATACGGTAGAATTCAGAAAGTTTTAATTTATTAAAATTATTAAAACAAAAAATTTTATATATCATTTCGATGATATCAAACATCTACCCCAATATCAAAAAAGCTGAAGAATATTTTAATCCTACTTCAACAATGTAAATTTCTTGAAAAACTGTCCTTTAGTTTGTTTTCTGTAAGATTTCTTCTAATTATAAAACAATTGTAGGCGTTGGTAAAGTTCCTATCTATTCTCTTCTATTCTGTTAATAAACAACATCGTGGACTTACAATTCTCCCAATGCTTATATCCCTGATTATGTTAAATGTCTGATATATGATCATAATCAAAGACAAGGACATTTCTGTGATCCAAATTGTTGTTTGTGTGTACTAAATTTAATAATTGACATTGATTACAAAATGTGGGCCGAAATCCTGGCTGTACTGCAATACCAGGCCAACCCGTGACAGAGGTGGAGCAAGCCCCTAAACACTCCGTCTATTTCCAAAAATCAGTTTAACATTTGTTGTCCTCCGATGGAGGATCTATCAGATGTTAAGCTGATAAGAACAGATACTACACTTTGATCTTAGCCATAAGGCCGAGAAGCGATAACTGTTCATCGTAAACACTCAACTATATGAGCAAGGGAATATTCAATGTAAATGAGAATTATAAGAAAAGAGAAATTTGAAATAAAATATTGTAGTCATCATATTCAACAACTCGAACACAAAATATTGTTTTTAGAGGACAAACTCATTAGGTAGTTTTGAGTACGTACCAGAGAACGGCTGCGATCTACCGCAGCCGACCAGTGTATTTAGTAAACACCAACATTTGCAATCTTAAAACACCAATTGGTAAAAACAAACTCAACCACCAATATCCAATGCAACCGACGACTGTCGGTGTTTGTTAGTATGAGTGTTGGTCTCTCGAAAACACCGTAGTAAAGCAATCACACAAATTGGTTACCCATATCTCAGCAGTTTGGTATTCTCTTATGTATTACTCTCTCAATTCTCTTGAGCTAATGCCAACTGCTAGTAATTGTTGTTGTTGAGTGCAATCACACTTAAGTGCCAACCTCGTTTTTTGTTTACCGAGCGTTGTTACGATGTCGATTGGTTTATGATTGCAAGACACTGCATACGAACATTGTTATATATTATTGGTGTTTTTATTCTCGCATTTGTATCAATGTAATAGATCGCATGGTAATTGGTGTCTTACTCACTGCCACCGATATTTTGTGGGTAAGATTGCAATACGAAAAAAAGCCACCGGTTGCAGTTCTCTGGTACGTACATTATCAGATAGGTAGCTCTTGTATCTGGTTTAGTTAATGTGCAAGACAAGAGGATGGTTTATGGTTTACGAATGTGAAATAACAATAATATCCTTCAGGTAGCCAATGTCTTCTGAAGTTAAGCGACATGTTGTGATCCTTTCATTGCCATATAAATGATCATTTGAAAAGTTTATTCCAGTTCTTCTTAAATACAAAAAAGCGAATGATATTGTTTGAAAAATGATATTTAACTACCATTTTAACAATTTAAAAACAGTTGACCCGTAGGGAAGTTGTGATTTCAACGTCTTTAGAGAATATGTTTTATTATCTTTAGCTGATGTAATTCTCAACTGCCTCGTACAATTGTTTTCATATAAACCTTCTGATGTACACGATTTAGTTACTCTGGCTTCTCTTCAATTTGTCGAATAAATCTTTCGCCTTTTACTAAAGATTTCCGTGGAGAGGAGCACTCTAATGAGTCTAAACTAATTTCTTTTCGAAGCCTGAAATATCTCCTTGGGGAATTTTCGGGCGACAAATAATAAATATTATACACAGCCAATTAAAGCTCTCCAAAGTATAGGGTATGTTTAGCTGGTAAATTAATTTGGTTTTCAATATCACAACATTTTGAAATTTCTGTGAAAAAAATAATAAAATCGTGCGAATCGTTCCTAAAATCGTGGGAATTCCAATGCAATTAAAATTCCAAAATGTATCATGCCATGTCCCTTAGTGCAAAGGGATAAATTGCGGGGTCCATATCTCGGGAACTATAAGAGATACTCGCATATTGCAAATGGGCCATATTGGAAGAGCGACTCCTTCATATAAAACAGTCAAGACCTAAAAATGTTTATGTAGATATGCCGCTTTTTTAACATAGACCCCGTATGGATTAAGTTTAGTTCTTGACCGGTATATATAGGGGAGTCCATAAATAATAACGAACCGATATGAACTTTTGTGCGGTAATTGGAGAGCCAGAAGTGAAATATGGGGGATATATACAATTATGAACCGATACGGACCAACTTTTGTGTGATTGGGGATCGGTTTAACCATATACTTGCACAATTTACCAAATTTCAACCAGATGGGATGAAATTTGTTTGTCTAAGAGGCTCCGCAATCCAAATCTGGCGGTCGGTTTATATGGAGGCTTTACGTGAAAGTGGTCGGATACTATCCAACCTACATCAATAGCAACTACTTGTATCGAGTTTCAAGTT
Source organism: Haematobia irritans (assembly GCF_050003625.1). Taxonomy (NCBI): domain Eukaryota; kingdom Metazoa; phylum Arthropoda; class Insecta; order Diptera; family Muscidae; genus Haematobia; species Haematobia irritans. The sequence goes on along the minus strand of NC_134401.1, from coordinate 88,715,097 downwards.
GACAGCTTGTTTCGTTTGAAAGTTAGCGTGAGTTCAACAGACGAACGGACGGACATCACTAGATTGACTTAGAATTTCACTACGACCCAGAATATATATACTCTATACCAATATTTCGATATGTTAAAAACAGTTTGACAATGCTAATATACCCTATGGCGGAGGATATAAAAATAAAATCATACCCTACCAATGAGTTTTTTTTTTGTGGTAACACCTAAGTAATTCGATTGTGGATGACAGAATTTAGTGGAACATTGCATGTAATCTATGGTGGAGGGTACATAAGATTCGGCCTGGTCGATGTTTTATTTGTCCTCACTATGGTATACCCTGTAAAATTTAGAAAATTTGAATTTAGTCTGAAAACTGCGTAAACGAAAGGATTTTTATATTTCATCTCTATGAAATCAAACATCCAACATGTAATTTTTATACAATATATTTTTACAACAATTTGGAGTCCAAATTTTGGTGAAATTCTTATCTATTCTTGTCGGTTAACGCTTAATGTCAATTCGATCATATCATGCTCTTAGTAATCATTAAGACTGATGAGATCTAACTTTGTGTGCGAGTACTAAAAGTTTATATGCGAATAAATTTGCCATAATAATTGACATTGATTACAAAATGTGGGCCGAAATCCTGGCGGTAGTGCAATACCAGGCCAACCCGTGACAGAGGTGGAGCAAGCCCCTAAACACTCCGTCTATTTCCAAAAATCAGTTTAACATTTGTTGTCCTCCGATGGAGGATCTATCAGATGTTAAGCTGATAAGAACAGATACTACACTTTGATCTTAGCCATAAGGCCGAGAAGCGATAACTGTTCATCGTAGCCACTCAACTATATAAGCTAGAGAACACTCAATGCTATTGAGAATTATAAGCGAACGGAAATTAATAAGAAAATATTGTAGGCATCATATTCATCAACTTGAATACAAGCTATTGTTGCTAGAGGACAAATAATCTTTTATCAGATGGCAAGGGTGGTTTATTGAAAGTGCAAAGCAAGAAGAGTGATTATGAGACACGAAGGCAGTGTTGCCAGGGGATTTTTGATTCTTCCCCCTTAAGAAAAAAACCACTAAATAGGTCTAGACTTTTTTCAAAAACCCCCAAAAAATTTAAGAATGTTAACAAGCCAAAAAGGTGTCCCAAACTTCGTTAAAAAATCCTGCAGTGATACACTTTACAAATTAAATTTAGCACAAATATATACTGAAAGATTTTTTTTCTGAAGAACAAAATTTCTTTTGAAGTAAATAAAAATCAGTATATAACGTCATTATACCACTATCCACAAATTCGGGTTTATTTGTCTAAAATTTCGTTCCTGAGGAAAGTAATTTTTCTATGGGTATAATAATAAAATGTATATCAATATAAAGGGCAGACAAAACAATATAATTCAATGTATAAATCTTTCAAATCAAATTAATTACAACAACGGCTTATAAAATATAAATAATAGAAATAAAAAATAAACAAAAATTAAAGTTCAGTAAATATATACATTATTCGCCAAAATTGTAGGCGTGAAATTATGAGACCAATAATTTAATGTTACAATACCATTTCTTAATTTGTTTTTAATTGTATCAAATATTAAAAATGCCCCTTCAACGGATGCGTTTAAAACAGAATGTCATTGCTTAACATACTTGCTTGTATTTAAGAACATGGGATGACTTCCCTCTTTTTTTTCAAAATTCATGCCAGAATTGTTCTAAATTTTGTTGAGAATTGCTCCACTTTATAGGGTCTAAAATAATTTTTTACCCCAAAAATCCCCCAAATAAATGTTACCCCTAAAAATCCCCCTAAACGTGTAAAAAACCCCTAAATTTGTGGGGGAAACCCCCAACCTGGCAACACTGCACGAAGGTGAACTAACAAACTACTGTTCAGATAGAGAATGTCTTCAAAGTTAGAGGACATGTTGTGATCCTTTCGTTGACATAAAAATGATCCTTTACGAATACGAATGATATTGTGAAAGATGATATTTACCTACCATTTTAAAGAGGGATGTTGGAAAGTCGCTTTCAAGATAATTGATCCATATGAGAGTTGTGATTTCAGCCTCTTGGGGGTATATGTGTTATTATCTGTAGATGATGTAATTCCCAACTCATTCGTACAAGTATTTTCATATAAACGTCCTGATGAACACGATTTAGTTACTCTGGCTTCTCTTCAGTTTATCGAATAAATCTTTCGCCTTTTACTAAAGATTTCCGTGGAGAGGAGCACTCTAATGAGTCTAAACCAATTTCTTTTCGAAGCCTGAAATTTCTCCCTGGGGAATAATAAATATGAAATAATATAGGGCAGGTTAGGAAGCAGAAGCGGATAAATATAGCAGACTTGATTTTTATAGTTGTGTGGGAATCCAGATCACCACTTTTTTAAAATATAGTGTGTATAATTGACACGATCCACTATCATTTTGAAAGGATTCCAATGGAGAAGAGAAGGTAAGCAATAAAATTTGCCCTGACATTCATATTTGAGGATGGTGGGTAGAGATGGTCCGAATGCGAATGTTGTAGCCTTTCGACATTGGAAAAGTTTTAAACATGGAGTGCGTCATAATCTGCATAAAATGTAGAATGTATCAACAACTTTTGCGTGCGTGAGTAAGATTTTTCTGCTATGAGTGTGCGTGAGCGTGAGTAAAATATTACTCACGTGCACACCTCTAGTAGCTGTATGTTATAATGAATGCACAAACAACGCATATATTCAAGCAGTTCTATTTATAGACCAAATTGTTGGGCTCACACGCCAGCCGATATAAAGGAACTTTATTTAAAGAAAACAAGCTTATTTAGTCGGTCCTATTCTTACATACGATGTACCAAATACAACTCTTGGATAGGGAAATAATGTAATTTTATTTATATTCCAAAAATTCTCGATAGGATTTTGGGTATTGCATAGCATTTTTACAGCGAAAGCTTAAAATGTATTTTATTTAAGACATGAAACCACAAAAGCTTGATATAAAAGGAATAAATGGTGGTTTTGGAACAAAAAGTAATATTTTTATTGCAAAAATACAAATTTTGTTACAAAGAAATTGGTTTTGGTGATACAAATACAAATGAACATTACGAAGAAATTAAAAACATGTAACATAAGAACAACGTTAGCGATAACCATTTCCCAAAATGTTTCTTCTTTGCGTGTACGAAATTTCTAGGAATTTTCTATAATTTATTGGTTTGCCACAAAGAAAAATATTAAAAAGGAACGAAATTAGTTATACTTAAAAGCCTTGAGTTTTTATACCCTTCACCACTACTGTGGTACAGGGTATAATAAGTTTGTGCATTTGTATGTAACGCCAAGAAGGAAAAGTCTGAGACCCATCGTTTAGTATACCGATCGTCTTAGTATTAAATTCTGAGTCGATTTAGCGATGTCCGTCTGTCTGTCTGTCTGTCCGCCTGTCTGTCTGTCTGTTGATGTATTTTTGTGTGCAAAGTACAGCTCGCAGTTTTAGTCCGATTGTCCTAAAATTTGGTATAGGGTCCTGTTTTGGCTCAAAGACGATCCCTATTGATTTTGGAAAAAATCGGTTCAGATTTAGATATAGCTGACATATATATTTTTCACCGATCTGGTCATATTTGGCGTGTATATCAACCGATCTTCCTCAAATTCCGTACATCCGAATATTTTATGACTTTCGAAAAACTTGCAAAATATCAGCCAAATCGGTTCAGATTTAGATATAGCTCCCATATATAGCTTTCGCCCGATTTACACTCATTTGCTCACAGAGGCCAATTTTTTGCTCCGATTTAGTTGAAATTTTGCACAGGGAGTAGAATTAGCATTGTAGCTATGCGTGACAAATTTGGTTGAAATCGGTTCAGATTTAGATATAGCTCCCATATATAGCTTACGCCCGATTTACACTCAAATGACCACAGAGGCCAATTTTTAACTCCGATTTAGTTGAAATTTTGCACAGGGAGTAGAATTAGCATTGTAGCTATACGTGCTAAATTTGGCTGAAATCGGTTCAGATTTAGATATATCTCCCATATATAGCTTTCGCCTGATTTACACTCATATGACCACAGAGGCCAATTTTTAACTCCGATTTAGTTGAAATTTTGCACAGGGAGTAGAATTAGCATTGTAGCTATGCATGCCAAATTAGGTTGACATCGGTTCAGATTTGGATATAGCTCCAATATATAGCTTTCGGCCGATTTATACTCATATGACCACAGAGGCCAATTTTTTGCTCCGATTTAGTTGAAATTTTGCACAGGGAGTAGAATTAGCATTGTAGCTCTGCGTGCCAAATTTGGTTGCCATCGGTTCAGATTTAGATATATCTCCCATATATAGCTTTCGCCCGATTTACACTCATATGACCAAAGAGGCCAATATTTAACTCCGATTTAGTTGAAATTTTGCACAGGGAGTAGAATTCGCATGGTTGCTATGCGAGCCAAATTTGGTTGAAATCGGTTCAGATTTAGATATAGCTCCCATATATATGTTTTTCTGATTTCGACAAAAATGGTCAAAATACCAACATTTTCCTTGTAAAATCGCCACTGCTTAGTCGAAAAGCTGTAAAAATGTCTCTAATTTTCCTAAAATTCTAATACATATATATCGAGCGATAAATCATAAATAAACTTTTTCGAAGTTTCCTTAAAATTGCTTCAGATTTAAATGTTTCCCATATTTTTTTACTAACATTGTGCTCCACCCTAGTGCATTAGCCGACTTAAATTTTGAGTCTATAGATTTTGTAGAAGTCTATCAAATTCTGTCCAGATCGAGTGATATTTAAATATATGTATTTGGGACAAACATTTATATATAGCCCCCAACAAATTTGACGTATGTGATATGGTATTGAAAATTTAGATCTACAAAGTGGTGCAGGGTATAATATAGTCGGCCCCGCCCGACTTTAGACTTTCCTTACTTGTTTATTATTATTTTTTTTTGATATTGACCTTTTTTTCATACAGTTAATATTTAAAAAAAAATTAACCTACATTTTCCATCCTGGTAGCTTCACTTTTTTTGGGCGTAGTATTAAAGAGCACAAGTTGTTTTGTTGCATATAAGGGTACCCAGAAAAAAAAATTTGGAAGTTCTTCCAAAGGCATAACTTTAAAAGAACCAGAAGATGCACTCCCAGTGATGTTCTTTATGTTATTTTAACTACCCAGGAAGTTCTGTTAATTCAATTTTTTATAACTTGGTTTTTTCATACTTTTAATGGGTAATTTTAATTTGTTTGTTTCAATTAGGTTAAAAACAGAGTAAGAATTCATAAAATGTTACAAATCATTTAAATTTTGTCGAAAAAAATGCTAAATCCAATCTGAAAAAACTGTGAATTTTTGAAAAGGTTTGAGATCCAACGTTTCCGACAATCGTTAGAATCCATTAAAAATTATAAAAATTATTTATTTGACAAAATATCACAGAATTTTTTAATTTACATCCTAAACATCGAATTCGGATCACACCTAAAAAAGTGAGGCAAATTCAGTACAACGGCTGTTGAAATGGAGAACTGCCATCCTATGACAAGCCCATGTTAAATTCATCGCTTCTGCGTCAATTATGCACCACTTCCGGATCCAAAAAGAACATTTTCATTATTTTTTTGGCAACGCTTTTTTGCTGGATAGTATTTTCTTAAAGTCTTTTCGAATTGCTTTTAATAATGTCCAAATTTTTTACAAATAGGAGTTCTAGATTCCGAATAACATATAAAAATCAAGCTCACTTAATTCTAGTGACATCCATTAAATGTTGCCTATATCCTCAATTGAGACTTTCAACTATCCCTTTCTTAAAATGTCAAGAGAATCAGATCATTTACACTCAATTTATCGTATAAATGAAATGAAGTGAAGATCTAAACTCTTACTTTGCTTTCTAACATGATCTAAATTGTGTTACTCCATATTTATTATTTGTCGCCCGAAACTTCCCTAAAGAGAAATTTTAGGCTTCGAAAATAAATTATTTTAGACTCATTAGAGTGCTCCTCTCCACGGAAATCTTTAGTAAAAGGCGAAAGATTTATTCGACAAACTGAAGAGAAACCAGAGTAACTAAATCGTGTAAATCAGGAGGTTTATATGAAAACAATTGTACGAGGCAGTTGAGAATTACATCAGCTAAAGGTAATAACACGAATTCTATAAATACGTCGAATCAACGTGGATCAACTGTTTTAGAATCGATTTCCCAACATTTCTTTTTAAAGTGTCACTTAAAATCATCTTTCCATCAACATCATTCGTATTCTTAATATTCAAGAAGAACTGGATTAAACTTCTCAAAGGACCTTTTATATGACAGTAAAAGGATCACAACATGTCGCTTAACTTCGAAGACATAGCCTACCTGAACGATATTGTTATTAGTTAACATTCGTGGATTACTATCCTATTGCTTTGCACATTCAATAAACCACCCTTTCATCCAGGCGCGAGAGCTATGCAATTGAAAATGCCTATGTTAAAGCCAATTATTTGCATTGGAAATGTTGAATATGATGCCTATAATATTTTCTTACAAATTACCATTCGTTTATAATTCTCATTTACATTGAATGTTCCCTTGCTCATATAGTTGAGTGTTTACGATGAACAGTTATCGCTTCTCGGCCTTATGGCTAAGATCAAAGTGTAGTATCTGTTCTTATCAGCTTAACATCTGATAGATCCTCCATCGGAGGACAACAAATGTTAAACTGATTTTTGGAAATAGACGGAGTGTTTAGGGGCTTGCTCCACCTCTGTCACGGGTTGGCCTGGTATTGCAGTACAGCCAGGATTTCGGCCCACATTTTGTAATCAATGTCAATTATTAAATTTAGTACACACAAACAACAATTTGGATCACAGAAATGTCCTTGTCTTTGATTATGATCATATATCAGACATTTAACATAATCAGGGATATAAGCATTGGGAGAATTGTAAGTCCACGATGTTGTTTATTAACAGAATAGAAGAGAATAGATAGGAACTTTACCAACGCCTACAATTGTTTTATAATTAGAAGAAATCTTACAGAAAACAAACTAAAGGACAGTTTTTCAAGAAATTTACATTGTTGAAGTAGGATTAAAATATTCTTCAGCTTTTTTGATATTGGGGTAGATGTTTGATATCATCGAAATGATATATAAAATTTTTTGTTTTAATAATTTTAATAAATTAAAACTTTCTGAATTCTACCGTATATAAGACATATGAAACTAGCGTACAGATGCTTTTCACGGCAGACGTGGACTCTGGCATAAAATATGTGGTAGTATTTTTTGAAATCGAACAAGAAGAGAAACATTCTTCTTCTGTTTTTAAAAGGAAAAATAATGACTTCCACCCTATGACAAGTCCATATAGATTTGCTTCTGATCCGATTTTGCACCACTCTCGGGCTCAACAAAAACATTTTCACTACTTCCTTGGATACTTATAATATAGATTTTTGGTCTAATTTCCAATAAGATATAAAAATTGGTGCTCCCATAATCGTAATTGCAAAAGTTTCCTGTGAGCAGGCATCCATGTTATGTGAATATTGTAGTGCGCGGCCTTCTGCACAGAAAAAAAGTGTCTTGTAAATTTAAGGACCATTTTAACTTTCACATAGTTCAACAAATTTATTGTAATATAGTTCATTTTTCGTAACCACAACGAAAATTAATTTAGCTAAAGGAAAACTTATAAAAATTCAGTAAATGTTTTTTAGTTCACTAACTACGAAATGGGAAGGATTTTTCCTTAAATAAATTTCCAACACAGTGGTTAATGCATCGTTGATTCTATTATAAAAATACATGGACAATATAAAAATCTTACTACGAAATGTGGACAATTTACTAAGAAACAAGTATATACGGCCGTAAGTTCGGCCAGGCCGAAGCTTATGTACCCTCCATCATGGATTGCGTAGAAACTTCTTCTAAACACTGCCATCCACAATCGAATTACTTAAGTTGCGGTAACGCGTGCAAGGTATCTTAAAACCTCCTAACACCATCTTCTAAATTGTATGTAAGTCCATACGTGGTATATATTAAATCAAAAAAGATCGATCCAATACGTATATAATTCAGTTTGACAAAGTAGACATAAAATTATGACAAAATTTTCTACAGAAATAAAATTTTAACAAAATTTTCTATAGAAATAAAATTTTCTATAGAAATAAAAATTTTGACAAAATTTTCTATAGAAAGAAAATTTTGACAAAAATTTCTACAGAAATAAATTTTTAACAAAATTTTCTATAGAAATAGACTTTTGACAAAATATTCTATAGAAATAAAAACTTTGTAGATTATTTTTGGTTCGAGTGGCAACCATGATTATGAACCGAATAAAAGTTGAACAAAATTTTCTATAGAAATAAAATTTTGACAATGATGAAAATTTTATTATGAACCGAATAAAATTTTAACAAAATTTTCTCTAGAAATAAAATTTTGACAAAATTTTCTATAGAAATAAAATTTTGACAAAATTTTCTATATAATAAAATTTTGGTAGATTATTTTTGGCTCTAGTGGCAACCATGATTATGAACCGATATGGACCAATTTTTGTGTGATATGACCAAATGTTGTATGGTTGTTAGCGACCATATACTAACACCACGTTCCTAATTTGAACCGGATCGGATGAATTTTGTTCCTCTAAGAGGCTCCGGAGGTCAAATCTGGAGAACGTTTTATATGGGGGCTATATATAATTATGGACCGATATGGACCAATTCTGGCACGGTTGTTAAAGATCATATATTAACACCATGTTCAAAATTACAACCGGATCGGATGCAATTTGCTTCTCTTTGAGGCTTCGCAAGCCAAATCTGGAGATCGGTTTATATGGGGTCTATATATAAGTATGGACCGATGTGGACCAATTTTTGCATGGTTGTTAGAGACCATATACCAACATCATGTACCAAATTTCAGCCGGATCGGATGAAATTTGCTTCTCTTTGAGGCTCCGCAAGCCAAATCTGGGGATCGGTTTATATGGGGGCTATATATAATTATTAACCGATGTGGACTAATTTTTGCATGATTGTTAGAGACCATCTACCAACACCATGTAGCAAATTTCAGCTGGATCGGATGAAATTTGCTTCTCTTAGAGGCTCCACAAGCCAAATCTGGGGATCGGTTTATATGGGGGCTATATATAATTATAGACCGATGTGAACCAATTTTTGCATGATTGTTAGAGACCATCTACCAATACCATGTACCAAATTTCAGCCGGATCGGATGAAATATGCTTCTCTTAGAGGCTCCACAAGCCAAATCTGGGGATCGGTTTATATGGGGGCTATATATAATTATGGACCGATGTGGACCAATTTTTGCATGGTTGTTAGAGACCATATACCAACATCATATACCAAATTTCAGCCGGATCGGATGAAATATGCTTCTCTTAGAGGCTCCACAAGCCAAATCTGGGGATCGGTTTATATGGGGGCTATATATAATTATGGACCGATGTGGACCAATTTTTGCATGGTTATTAGAGACCATATACCAACACCATATACCAAATTTCAGCCGGATCGGATGAAATATGCTTCTCTTAGAGGCTCCACAAGCCAAATCTGGGGATCGGTTTATATGGGGGCTATATATAATTATGGACCGATGTGGACCAATTTTTGCATGGTTGTTAGAGACCATATACCAACGCCATGTACCAAATTTCAGCTGGATCGGATGAAATATGCTTCTCTTAGAGGCTCCACAAGCCAAATCTGGGGATCGGTTTATATGGGGGCTATATATAATTATGGACCGATGTGAACCAATTTTTGCATGATTGTTAGAGACCATCTACCAACACCATGTACCAAATTTCAGCCGGATCGGATGAAATATGCTTCTCTTAGAGGCTCCACAAGCCAAATCTGGGGATCGGTTTATATGGGGGCTATATATAATTATGGACCGATGCGGACCAATTTTTGCATGGTTGTTAGAGACCATATACCAACACCATATACCAAATTTCAGCCCGATCGGATGAAATATGCTTCTGTTAGAGGCTCCACAAGCCAAATCTGAGGGTCCCTTTATATGGGGTCTATACGTAAAAGTGGACCGATATGGCCCATTTTCAATACCATCCGACCTACATCGATAACAACGACTTGTGCCAAGTTTCAAGTCGATAGCTTGTTTCGTTCGGAAGTTAGCGTGATTTCAACAGACGGACGGACGGACGGACATGCTTAGATCGACTCAGAATTTCACCACGACCCAGAATATATATATACTTTATGGGGTCTTAGAGCAATATTTCGATGTGTTACAAACGGAATGACAAAGTTAATATACCCCCATCCTATGATGGAGGGTATAAAAATTTTGTATGGAAAAAATTTTTTGTAGTAAAATTTAACTTAACGACATTACCGATTCGTACGATGTCTACCTACAGATTATTTCCCTTTTTATTATATGTTGGAGTGTTTTTCCTCAAATTAAAAATTTTAGATAAAGTAGAATAAAAAGTAGTTAATATAATCCCTGACTGGTGTATATAATTTTTTAGAGATTCCTCATAGATTTGGTATATATTTTACCTTAACTTATAGATAGAATTCCAACTAATCAATAAACGTGCTACTGGAAAATTTGAGTGCATCATGTGAGGGAGTTTTTAGAGACATTTTGTGTATATCTCGTTTGATAGTTTGTGTTTGTTATTGCGTCATTTATGCTGTTGTTGGTTGTTTTGATTCTAGAGACAATGGAATGTTCCTTGTGTGTTGTTGGTATTTTTTGTGGTGAGAGTTGTTTTCTTGCAATAGCGAGATCAGAAAGGGATCGTGTGTGTGTGGAGTTGTTTTTCTTTACGGCAGGTATGTATCCTTTATGACTATTTGTGTCTTTGAGTTTTATTGTTGCATTCAGTTATGTTGATGCATTTATGAAGTGCACACGTGGATTTAATTTTGCAAAATTGTACGTGCGGTATAGGTGTTTATTAATGAAAATACATTTATTCGGAACATTTTAGAAACTGCGAAGTGAATGATGTGATGTTAGAGTAATCAACAACGCTTTTTATTGATAAAAACAAACAACAGATTAAGGAACTGTATATTTCTGTTAATAGTTTAAAATTAGTGCGGATTTTTAATTGACTTACATAAAAAATATACAACATGAGTGGTAGTAGGATGATCTATATTTGTTATACATCTGGATCACAGGTTGGAGATGCAACCATTTTTTTTAAATATATATTTTTTATGTTACAGCAATTCCTACAGGTGAGTACTAAATTCGAGTTTAGCCGCTAAAATTAAAAATACATCACTAAGAAAAGTATAAAATTATACGTCTTCGATACAAATTTAAATATAACTTGATGGAAAATAGCCCAAACCAAGTTTTTTATAAAGATTATTTTTTTTTATAATGGATTATTAAAGAAAACTTATCATGAAAATTGCGATTTTAGCCTCTAAGCTCGAACTTAATATACACCTTAAATACTAAATGCTATACTGACAAGTGGAAATGTCTAATTTTATAATATTTTTTATTTCAAATATATTCTGAGAATAATTTCAAAAACGTCCATTAGTCCATGGATATGATTCCAATAATGTACCTACTGGATGGATTTTTCAATGTGGTAAGTTTTTCTATAAACGGTATTTTGTCCGTTTTTAATAAAACCAAAATTTCAATTTATTAAAAATAATTATTTTCACTTGCAGGTAGACAGGTCTTGTAATGGTAATTTATTTGAATATTCTTACTGTATAATGCTAATTAAGCTGATATCCTTATTGGATTTAGGAAATACTCTTGAAAACCGTAAGTTAAAAATCAATATGAACGATAGAATTTGATAATATTTTTCTTATATTTTGTATAACTTTGCAATTTCAGATGCTTATAAGACAAATCCGCCCAACAAAAGATAGTCAAAATCAATGAAATTGGACAATTCAATTGAATATAGCAACTTATGCCACATATATCTTTCATATGGATAGAAAACATGGAAATTTAAATTAATTAGTTTAGTCCTAATAACATAGAATATTACTCTTTTGAAGAAGCAATTACTAACTACCGACAAGTAACTGCACCCAACGTTCTAATAAAAATATTTCCTTTATTGTATATCATAACCCATAGTTTTGTGTAATTTAATAATAATTTTTTGAAATGAAATACTGGTGGTAATAGAAAATTTACTTGTTTTGTACGAAAAATTTCTTAGTTGTATACAGGCTTCTTGTACCTTTGATTCCTCAATTTCTCTACTTTTTTGAAAATTATACCGACAAACAGTTTATTTCAAACCAATTTCTTAATACAAGTTTCCTAAAAAAATTGTCAATTTTTCCGGATAGCAGGAATATTTTGAATTTGTTTAACTATATTCTTCCCACAGCATAGTAATAATGAACTAAAATACGATGCAATACATGAACTAATTTATAAGAAAATCATGAACTTATCTAGATGAAAAAAATCTTTGGCGCCAAATCATGGTCATTCTTACTATGGGTTAGTTCATTTTTCATAATAAATAGTAAACTTTTTTTTCGGTGTGGTTGCGGTAGTGTATCGCTGTTTTCGCACTAAGGATTTTATTGCAGGTTGACAGTCTGAGTATATTTTTATGCCAACATCATAATTGCAAAAATTTCTGATTTCTCCAACTAGACATCCGATCATCATAAATCGTATAATTTTTTCAATTTTAAATCGATGAGACATGACTCTGCGAATTCAAATTAAATTAATTCCTTTCCCCAGTTATCGTAAAACTTGTACAAAACATGCATAAGTATATTTTGCTTTATGTCTTGGGAACAAATGAAAAAAATTAAATCGCAAAATAATGTTCTTGCAAAAAAAATTATTATAATCATCTACACAATCTACTGAAGGTAAGTTTTGCGATTGGAATAGCGTGGTCCAAACATTGTTTAGAGACTGGTGATTATGAAACTCTATGCAAAATTGAGGGACATTACCAGTCACATCTTGAAATGAAATTTTGTTATTTTCAATTCTATACGAATTCCCGCTATTTTCGGAACCAGCATTGTGTGAAATTGGATACAGACCTGGAAAACAAGTCTATTTGTCAGCTAGATAATCTGAAGCGCCTTAAATGGCTGTGTATCATATTTATTATTTGTCGCCCGAAAATTCCCCAAGGAGAAATTTTAGGCTTCGAAAAGAAATTATTTTAGACTCATTAGAGTGCTCCTCTCCACGGAAATCTTTAGTAAAAGGCGAAAGATTTATTCGACAAACTGAAGAGAAGCCAGAGTAACTAAATCGTGTTCATCAGGAGGTTTATATGAAAACAATTGTACGAAGCAGTTGAGAATTACATCAGCTAAAGAGAATAACATATATTCTTTACAGACGTTGAAATCACAATTTCCATACGGATCAACTGTTTTGAAATCAACTTCCCAACATTTCCTTTTAAAAACTTCCCAAAGGATCATTTTTATGACAATGAAAGGATCACAATATGTCCTCTAACTTTAAAGACATTCCCTACCTAAGCTATATTATTGTTAGTTCACATTTTGAAACCATAATCCATCCTCTTGCTTTGCACATTAAGTAAACCACCCTTGCATTCAGATACAAGAGTTACCTAACTGACAATATCCATACTCATAACTATACGAAGATTTTGTACTCTAAAGGCAATAGTTTTGTATTCAAGTTGTTCAATATGACTACACCAATATTTTCTTATTAATTTCCATTCGCTTATAATTCTCATTTGCATTGAGTGTTCCCTAGCTTATATAGTTGAGTGTTTACGATCAACAGTTATCGCTTCTCGGCCTTATGGCTAAGATCAAAGTGTAGTATCTGTTCTTATCAGCTTAACATCTGATAGATCCTCCATCGGAGGACAACAAATGTTAAACTGATTTTTGGAAATAGACGGAGTGTTTAGGGGCTTGCTCCACCTCTGTCACGGGTTGGCCTGGTATTGCAGTACAGCCAGGATTTCGGCCCACATTTTGTAATCAATGTCAATTATTAAATGTGTACTAACAGAAACAAATTTCTGTCACAGCAGTCTTTTACTGTGATTACTAAAAGTATAAACCAAGTAAATAAAGTAGAAAGTGGGGCGGGGCTGACTATATCATACCCTAAACCCAGTGCTGCCGCTACTACTTCAATCGAAGTATTTTGCTTCATTTTCACAAAATTTACTTCGTCACTCCTTCTTCCAAAAATCTGCTTCACTTTTTGTTCTGCTTCAAATTTTTAAAATTTTCCCCATATTACCTAATTGTTTTTCCTATTCCTTTAATTACGATGAACATAGCGGTTTTAATCATTGAATTATTAACCGATGTGGACCAATTTTTGCATAGTTGTTAGAGACCATATACTTACACCATGTACCAAATTTCAGGCGGATCGGATGAAATTTGGTTCTCTTAGAGGCTCCGCAAGCCAAATCGGGGGATCAGTTTATAGTTAATAATGGACCGATGTGGACCAATTTTTGCATGGTTGTTAGAGATCATATGCTGGAACCATGTACCAAATTTCAGCTGGATCGGATGAAATTTGCTTCTCTTAGAGTCCCCGCAAGCCAAATTTGGGGGTCCGTTTATATGGGGACCGATATGGCCCATTTGCAATACCATCCGACCTACATCAATAACAACTACTTGTGCCAAGTTTCACGTCGATAGCTTCTTTCGTTCGGAAGTTAGCGTGATTTCAACAGACGGACGGACGGACGGACGGACATGCTCAGATCGACTCAGAATTTCACCACGACCCAGAATATATATATACTTTATGGGTTCTTAGAGCAATATTTCGATATTTCAATATTTATGGGTTCTTAGAGCAATATTTCGATACAAACGAAATGACAAAGTTAATATACCCCCATCCTATGGGGGTATATGAAAACAATTCTATTGTTTTGTTTTCAAAAATGTATGCTACTTCAATTTTATTCAATCTACTCCACTTTTTTCCAGAATCTACTTCACTCAATTTTTCACTAGCGGCAGCACTGCCTAAACCACCCCTACCAGTGTTGCCAGGTTAGGGGTTTTCCCCCAAATTTAGGGGTTTTTTCACGTTTAAGGGGATTTTTAGGGGTAAAATTTATTTGGGGGATTTTTGGGGGTAAAAAAATATTTCAGACCTTATAAAGTGGAGCAATTCTCAAGCAAATTCGGAACAATTCTAGCATGAGTTATGAGAAAAAAGATGCGGAAAGTCAACAAGAAGATCCTAAATACAAACAAGTATCCAATAGCATTATTTTCGTTATCTTTTTTAAACTCTTCTGTTGAAAGGGCATTTTTAATATTTGACAAAATTAAAAACAATCGTATTTTAACTTAGCAGCTGAAAGCTTTTTAAGAGTAAGCCCGCTTTTTAAATTGATATACATATTGTATTATTACATCCATAGAAAAAATAATTTCCTCAGGGATAAAATTTTAAACAAACGAAAATCTCTTTTGTTTTAAAGTATTTTCTTAAATAGCAAATTTTATTTTTTATTTACTTCAAACGAAAAAAAAATTTTAGCATCAAAAGAAAACTTCGTTTTTTTTTTTAAATTTCGTTTCTCAGGAAAGAACTCTTCTTTCAGGTTATATATTTGTGTTAAATTTAATTTTTAAAGTTTATCACCACATGATTTTTTTCACGTAATTTTGGGACCACTTTTTGTACTTTTATATTCTGAAATTTTTTGGGGGTTTTTGAAAAAAGCTTAGACCAATTTAGGTTTTTTTCTTAAGATTTGGGGGGAAGAATCAAAAATCACCTGGCAACACTGATTCAAAGTCATACACTGGGTTGCTAACTTCAGGGCCCAGTGGACGGGTAACGACTGAAGTTATAAATTTGGGCAGCGACCAAGAGTCAGGCCCAATTAGTCGACCTATAGACGGGTCGACTGGCGGTGACACTTTGGCAAGTCGAACCTTTTCTAAGGTGACGACATCAAAAGGAGGCAATCCCTCTCGAAAGAGATTCAAGGAACGAAGCAATGCTAAAGAAATTAGGATCAGTCGACCCAAGCACGTTGTCGGCGAAGCAAAGCGATTCCTTCAAATGGGCTCAAGGAATTCTTGAAGCTGGAAAAAGGGAACGATCACCGGATGAGCTGCCATCCTCTAAACGGGATCAAAGATCGTTTGCCTCAGTTGCAAAAGACAGCCTTGTGATGGCTATTATTAATAAAGGAGCATTGTACGGAATGATTCCAAGGCAAAAATGGGGGGAAATTGAGAACGCGATGTCTGGTGTCTACTCAGAGGTACGAAAAAAGTTTCCCGGACCAAGTCCTCGACGGCAAGATGCTGGATGGTATCAAGGACAATATAAGTTAATAGCTTTTGCGGACCAGAGGTCTATGGATTGCTTTAAAGCTGCATTGATGCTAATTGGTGAAGTTTGGGAAGGAGCCGCTTTGGAGTTAGTCGATAAAAAAGACATACCGGCTAAACCTAGAGCACATGCATGGATACCGGCAAACCCTCCTGATCTTGAGTCTATACTAGAGAGACTAAAAGAATGTAACCCAGATCTTCCAACCGCCGATTGGAAGGTTGGTCGTTTGGATGAGGTGGATGGACCAAGACGACATGCGGTGTTTATATTAAACATAGAGTCGCTGCCACATCTAGCCCAGACCCAAGGACGCGTAAGTTATGGCTTTCATGATATCCATATGAAGGTATACAAAAGCGATCAGCCAAAGGATTCCGAAGCGGACTAGCCTCCGGTAGAGTCAGCAGTGAAAAAATCTCCTAGCGAAGCCGAAGGAGACATAAAACCTGCAGACTATGGCGAAAATCATATGCGGGAAGTTTCTACAGGCTCAAGCCTCACCAAAGCTGAACCGCGGATTGTTGCGAGAGTCACCGAGATCTGTGAAGAGGAAGCCCTTGATGACTCAATTGAAGCGGCTGATGTGACGGTGGTTGAAAATTTGGATGGTTCCAAGGTTCCTCCAGATAAATCTTCACCATTGTAAGGCCGCTTGTGCTGCCTTAAAAGTTCTCCTGATGAAAGGAGACATAGATATAGTTCTTATTCAAGAACCATACATATATAAGAACAAGATCTGTGAATTAAGCACTCCGGGTTTCAAACTTTTGCATAATACCGGTAACGATATAAATCGAGCATGTATAATTGCTAAAAACGAACTAAACTTGTTTCTGCTTCCTTCATTGAGCAATGCAGACACTGTCGTAGCCAGTCTAGAGATATCCACATGCAAATATTGGGTATCTTCGGTCTACATGGGACATGATAGGGAGATGCCACCCTGTGCCGTTAAGACCTTAGTTGAGGAGTCACTAAGAACAAAGACAAAACTCATTATGGGATGCGATGCAAATGCACATCATAGTATTTGGGGAAGTAGTGATACTAATGCAAGGGGAGAGTCGCTAATAGAGTTTATTTTGCGTACTAACCTGGTAGTTTGCAATAAGGGAGATGCACCAACCTTCGTCACCAGGAACAGACAAGAGGTTTTGGACGTAACGTTGACCTCTCCGGAACTGAATGATAAGATATCTGAGTGGCAAGTTTTGAGGGAACATAGCTTCTCAGATCATCGCTACATCAGTTTCAGATTGGCTGTTCGTACTTCAAAGACCATATTTCCGCCAAATGTTAGGAAAGCTGATCGGAATAGGTATAGGGAATCGTTCAATTTGATGATACCGGAAATGCCGGAGACAAATATGTGCACTGTGCAAGATATCGAACACGCAGTGGAGCGGGTTACTAAGGCCTTCAACATTTCACTGAAAGCTGCTTGCCCTAGAGGGAAGCCAAGGGGAAAAATCGGCCGCCATAGTGGACTACGGAGTTAAGTAATATGAGGAAATCCTGCAGGAAGCTCTTTAACAAAGCAAAGTCCACAAGAGCTGCGGAGGATTGGGACACTTACAAGATGAATCTGAGAGCATATAAACGAGAACTGAGAAGGTCTCAACAAAACTCTTGGGATTATTACTGTAGCAGTATTGAGAATATTCCAGACTACGGAAGGTACTAGCATCCACTAACACCGCTCCAGGTTTCATTAAAACATCGGAGGAAAATTGGACAACGTCCAGTGAGGAGACGTTGGAGGTACTTTTGGACACACACTTCCCTGGAAATCAGACGGTTGAACCATGTTCCGGCGGTGTAACAGAGGCTCAGCGATAATTTCCTATCGAGGAAATTGTGTCGGAATCTAGAATAAAATGGGCTTTAAATAGCTTTGGACCATTCAAATCCCCCGGACCTGATGGAATTACTCCGGCGGAGTTACAGTCAGTGGCTGAAAGAATTATCCCCTGGTTGACGGTGATATATAAACGATGTGTACACTTAGCATATATTCCAGAAAAGTGGAGGGAAACAAAAGTCGTCTTCATACCTAAAGCAGGAAAAGCCTCTCACTCGAGTGCGAAGGATTTCCGACCAATCAGCTTATCCTCATTCCTACTTAAGACCCTGGAGAGGATGATAGACATATATCTTAGAACTAGCGTGGATTCAAGTTTGCTCTCGAAACGACAGCATGCATACTCGAAGGGCAGGTCTACTGAGACCGCATTGCATGAACTAGTCAGCTTTATTGAAAGCTCACTATCTGTCAAAGAATACACAATCGTGGCGTTTCTAGACATCGAAGGGGCGTTCAATAATGTCTATCCGAGCTCGATATTAAATGGACTGACAACTCTGAATGTTGATCCAGGTATACTTAGGCTGTTAGACGAACTTCTAATAAAGAGACGTATATCAGCCACACTAGGGCAAGCAAACATACAAAGGTATGTGAACAGAGGCACTGCACAAGGAGGAGTTCTATCACCTCTTCTTTGGAATGTTGCTATAAACAACCTTCTGGTTTCCCTAGAAAAAGAAAGGATATAAGTGGTGGCATACGCAGATGATGTGGCGCTAGCATTCAGGGGAAAATTCCCATCCACAATCAGAGATATTATACAGATAGCTCTCCGGATGACTGAGAAATGGGCGAAAGATAATGGTCTTGGTGTAAATCCAGCAAAGACAGAACTAGTCATGTACTGCAAAGATCGCAAAACACCCACGGTTAGGCCCATTTCCTTAGGGGGTACTGAAATTCCCTTTAGTGAGTGTGCAAAATACCTTGGCGTTATTTTGGACAGGAAGCTGAATTTTAGGCTTAATATTGAAGAGAGGGCGAGAAAAGCCACGGTAGCTTTGTACTCGTGCAAAAAGGTAATAGGGAAAAAGTGGGGACTAAGACCAAAAAATTGTGCATTGACTATACACGGCAGTAGTTAGACCTATAATGCTATATGGTGTTGTAGTCTGGTGGCCGGCACTTCAGAAACCGACTTGTTTAGATAAAGTTCAGCGTATGGCGAGCTTATGTATCTCAGGCGCATTTAGTAAGACAGGAACAGACTCCCTTAATGTCATGCTACATCTATTGCCTTTAGACATTTTGGCCAAACAGTCAGCTGCAACAACGGCTGTGCGGTTGCGCGAGCTATCGCTGTGGTCGGAAAAAAGTTACGGTCATAGTTCGGTCCTCAAAGTAATGCCAGATATGCCTAACGTAGTGGATTACACCCTGGCAAAACCACTTTTCGACAAAAAGTTTGAGACTCTAATCCCCAACAGTGAGGCGTGGTGTACACAGACCCCGTGAAATAAAAGATATATAGATTTCTATACTGATGGCTCCAAATTGAATGGACAAGTGGGGTTCGGAGTATATTCTAAAGATCTGGAAATTCGAATAGCGAAAAGATTACCTAATCACTGTAGTGTTTTTCAGGCTGATAAGAGAGGTGGCGAATTGGCTGAGAAGTAATGTTCCAACAAATATTGGCATTAATATATACTCAGACAGTCAACCTGCAATAAAATCCTTAGACTCTGTGTTCCTTAACTCGAAAACGGCCATAGACTGCCGCAAATCTCAACGAGATGGCTGAGCAGTACAATATTCACCTAATATGGGTGCCTGGCCATAGGAACATACCGGGGAACTGCGAAGCAGATGTGTTAGCAAGGCTAGGAACTACTTTACATATTCCAGGGGAACCAGAATCTGTTGGTATGCCTCTGGCCACCTGCAAGCTCTTACTGCGTGAGAAGGCGTTGGAGGTACTTTTGGACACACACACTTCCCTGGAAATCAGACGGTTGAACCATGTTCCGGCGGTGTAACAGAGGCTCAGCGATAATTTCCTATCGAGGAAATTGTGTCGGAATCTAGAATAAAATGGGCTTTAAATAGCTTTGGACCATTCAAATCCCCCGGACCTGATGGAATTACTCCGGCGGAGTTACAGGCAGTGGCTGAAAGAATTATCCCCTGGTTGACGGTGATATATAAACGATGTGTACACTTAGCATATATTCCAGAAAAGTGGAGGGAAACCTTACATATTCCAGGGGAACCAGAATCTGTTGGTATGCCTCTGGCCACCTGCAAGCTCTTACTGCGTGAGAAGGCTGTTATGATGACCAATATTCGATGGGAAAATTGCAAGGGTTTCAACGACACCAAGCAAATATGGCCCCATTTAAATTTAAACCGCACACTAGATATGCTAGTGTTCTCAAGGCGTCAGATAGCACTCCTGATATCTGCTATAACGGGTCACTGCCTAATAGGCGAATTTGCAAAAACTATAGGTGCGAAGTATAATGACTATTGTATAAGCTGTCATGATGTGGAGGAAAAGGAATCAATTAAACACCTCTTGTGTGAGTGTCCTGCTTTTTGTGTAAGGCGTAAGCGAATTTTAGGAGCATATAGCTTTAGATTACTGGCTGACCTAGAAAACGTTAACTTAAGCAGTTTGTTAATGTTTTTGGAGCAATCTGGTTGGTTCCACAAAAGTAAATAATAGAGAAGGTTCAGTGGTTAAGACTAGAAGTGCCCATATGTAATAGGTACTTTTAGTTAAATGTGGTATCACAATGGACTGAATAGTCTAAGTTAGCCTGAAATTTAATCGGGCTGCCACTGTAACCTAACCTAACCATATATTATCTGGGTCGTGGTGAAAGTCTGAGTCGATCTGAGCATGTCCGTCCGTCCGTCTGTTGAAATCTCGCTAACTTCCGAACGAAACCAACTAACGACTTGAAACTTGGCACAAGTAGTTGTTATTGATGTAGGACGGATGGTATTGCAAATGGGTCATATCGGTCCACTTTTACGTATAGCCCCCATATAAACGGACCCCCTAATTTGGCTTGGGGAGCCTCTAAGAGAAGCAAATTTCATCCGATCCGGTTGAAATTTGGTACATTGTGTTAGTATATGGCCTCTAATAACCATACAAAAATCCACATCGGTCAATAATTATATATAGCCCCCATATAAACCGATCCCCAGATTTGGCTTGCGGAGCGTCTAAGAGAAGCAAATTTCATCCGATCCGAATGAAATTTAGTACATGGTGTAAGTATATGGTCTCTAACAACTATGCAGAAATTGGTCCACATCGGTCCATAATTTTATATAGCCCCAATATAAATCGATCATCAGATTTGACCTCCGGAGCCTCTTGGAAGGCCAAAAATCATCTGATTCAGTTGAAATGTACACCCAGAAAAAAGTGCCTTCGAAACTAAAGGAAAAAATTTTCATCAATATAGTTTATCCATTTTATTTCCATTAAGGTAAATTTTTGTGAAAAATAATAAAATTTACTCGTTTCAGTAAAAAAATCCTAAACTGTAAGCAGTTAGGAATAGTTCATTAACTAGAATAAGGCATGGAATTTTACTCATACTATTTTCTTCGCTGGGTATAAGAATTTACTACTGAAAAAGAAAATTGTATTCACCGATAACAAAGCATTCGTAAAAATAAACAAAAACCGAACTAAAACCAAGTTTCCTCAAAATTAGTAAAATTTCTAATAAAATGATAATTGCGACTTCCTTTATAATGGAAAGTTTTTCATACATACGAACAACACTTGGCATAGAAAAATATTTTAGTTCATTCGTACTAAGAAGTATGCAATCCTTTCAAAACTTAAGGAAACACATTTGTTAGAATATAGGAAATTTTCCTAAATTTCTATTGTCTACCTGTAATCGATACCTGTCATCGTAATCGATGTGTCTGCGCGTGGGTGTAATCGATATATTTGCGCGTCGGTTGTCTTTTTAGTTGGAATCGCGTTGTTTTGGTATACGGAGAGATTGTTAAAAAATAATATGGTAAAATAATATAATAAATAACAAATAAAATATATAAAATATTTGTTATTTTAAGTTAGTGAGAAAAATCTTCGTTTTTTGAAAATAAATTTATCAATGTTCGTGATAGTGTATAAAGAAAGAAAACACCAGCAGAATAACAACCCTTTCATTTGTCTTCATTTTGGAATCTTCAATTATCAGGTAATATTCAGTGACGCTAACCTTTTGCAACAAAAATGTTTTATGATTTTTTATATTTGTAGGTATTGAAATTGTAAAAGGAGGACAAAATCGTTAGGCAGCAACTTATTAAAAGTGAAAAGTACAAGAAGAAGAAAAAGTGCGTTTTACAGTTGATAATATCACACGGAAATTGGAAATAGTGGAATAATAAACTAATATTTCAAAGAGATTCGATGCTGTTGATTCTTAATAAATATATTCAATATATTAATAAAACATGTCTTTTATTGAAGATAAAATTGCTTATAGAAATAAATAAAATTGTATTTAAAAACGAAGGTAAGCAGTTCTAATTATGAAGTAAAAGTTTTACCACAAATGTGTAAGATTTGTCGAAATGAATGAAAAAATTTCAATAAAATCATTCCATATATGAATTCAAATTAGTTAAATTTTTTCATTCTGTAGTATAGTGGTATATAAATATAGGAAAATGTTAACTAATATATGAAATGCATTATTCCTAATTTCTACGAAAATCACATCGTTCAAACAAATAAAAATGTCTTTGGCGCTATACGAAGTTCAACTTTCTTCACAATGAGTTCAATGAGACCCCTTAAAGAAGGGGTCACTTTTTTCTGGGTGTACAGATCCATTTCTCGGCAGACGTGGAATCTGATAAAATATGTCGTAGTATTTTTTTGAAATCGAACAAGAAGAGAAACTTTCTTCTTTTTTTAATGAAATCCGAAATAGCATTACATCTGGAAAAATAATGACTTCCACTCTATGACAAGTCCATGTAGATTTGCTTCTGATTCGATTTTGCACTACTCGCGGACTCAACAAAAACATGTTCACCACTTTGTTGGCTACTTATAATATAGATTTTAGGTCTAATTTCCAATAAGATATACAAATTGGAGCTCCCATAATCATAATTGCAAAAGTTTCCTGTGACCAGGCATCCATGTTATGTGAAGATTGTAGTGCGCAGCTATCTGGTTGAAAAGTTTGCGGCAGTCTATCGCTGTTTTCGCACTAAGGATTTTATTGCAAGTTGACAGTCTGAGTATATTTTCATGCCAAATGCTAAAATGTCTCCAATAAGACTTGTCCGGTCATCGTAAATCGTATAATGTTTCCAATTTTAAATCGATGAGACATGACTCTGCGAATTGAAATTAAATTAATTCCTTTTCACAGTTATCGTAAAACTTGTACAAAACATGCATAAGTATACTTTGCTTTATGTCTTGGGAACAAATAAAAAAAGAAATAAAATCGCAAACTAATGTTCTCGCAAATGAATCATCGTCACAATCTACTGAACGTAAGTTTTGCGATTGGAGTACCGTGGTCCAAACATTACGATTTTGTTTAGAGACGGGTGATTATGAAACTCTTTGCAAAATTGAGGGACATGATATGCCACATCTTGAAACAAAATTTTGCTATTTTCAATTCTATACGAATTCCCGCTATTTTCGGATAAAATCCGATAAAAATCGTAAAATTTTGTGAAATTGCATACAGACCTGGAAAACAAGTCTATTTGCCAGCTAGATAATCTGAAGCGCCTTAATTGGCTGTGTATCATATTTATTATTTGTCGCCCGAAAATTCCCCAAAGAGAAATTTTAGGCTTCGAAAAGAAATTATTTTAGACTCATTAGAGTGCTCCTCTCCACGGAAATCTTTAGTAAAAGGCGAAAGATTTATTCGACAAACTGAAGAAAAGCCAGAGTAACTAAATCGTATACATCAGGAGGTTTATATAAAAACAATTATACGAGGCAGTTGAGAATTACATCAGCTAAAAATAATAACACGAATTCTATAAATACGTCGAAATAACAATTTCCATATGGATCAACTGTTTTAGAATTGATTTCCCAACATTTCTTTTTAATGTAGCAGTTAAAATCATCTTTCCATCAACATCATTCGTATTCTTAATATTCAAGAAGAACTGGATTAAACTTCTCAAAGGACCTTTGATATGACAGTAAAAGAATCACAACATGTCCCTTAACTTCGAAGACATAGCCTACCTGAACGATATTGTTGTTAGTTAACATTCGTGTATAGTAATCCCTCCTATTGCTTTGCACATTCAATAAACCACCCTTTCATCCAGGCGCGAGAGCTATGCAATTGAAAATGCCTATGTTAAAGCCAATTATTTGCATTGGAAATGTTAAATATGATGCCTACAATATTTTCTTACAAATTACCATTCGCTTATAATTCTCATTTGCATTGAGTGTTCTCTAGCTTATATAGTTGTGTGTTTACGATGAACAGTTATCGCTTCTCGGCCTTATGGCTAAGATCAAAGTGTAGTATCTGTTCTTATCAGCTTAACATCTGATAGATCCTCCATCGGAGGACAACACATGTTAAACTGATTTTTGGAAATAGACGGAGTGTTTAGGGGCTTGCTCCACCTCGGTCACGGGTTGGTCTGGTATTGCAGTATCGCCAGGATTTCGGCCCACGTTCTGTAATCAATGTTAATAATATAATTTTGTATAATCAGATATGATATTTATAAATATTATATATTTGATATTATATATTCATATATCTATAAATCTTACTCAAATTTAGCACAAATTTTTATGTATTAGACTATCGTAGTTAGACATATCTGTAGCTCTTACATATTGGCCGAATTTCACAAAATTAGATTTAATACGAAACTAATTGAGCGATTTCCACTTTCTGTTCTGTTCAGATTGTGATAAAACTCCCATAAACATGTACCCCTTAATGTTCTCAAATATGGAAATGCAGTTTATCTCCCAAACCTATACCATTGATACTCCACAAAAAATGTTTACTAATTCAGTGGGGGTGGTTTAGCGTATGATATAGTCGGTCCCGTCCGATTTTCCACATTACTTACTTGAATTCAATATTAGTTGTTTACTAACTCTGTAGGGGGAAAATCAACTATAGCTACAACTATATATAATATCAGAAATGTCTTCTCAGATTGTGTCAAAACTCCTATAAAATGTACCCCTTAATGTTCTTAAATATGGAAATGCGGTTTATCTCTCAAACCTATACCAATGTTACCCCACAAATGTTTATGTTTACTAATTCATATAGTCGGCCCCGCCCCACTTTCTACTTTACTTACTTGGGTTATACTTTTAGAAATCACAGTAAAAAATTGTTTGTGTTAATACACATTTAATAATAATTACATTGATTACAAAATGTGGGCCGAAATCCTGTCGGTACTGCAATACCAGGCCAACCCGTGACAGAGGTGGAGCAAGCCCCTTAACACTCCGTCTATTTCCAAAAATCAGTTTAACATTTGTTGTCCTCCGATGGAGGATCTATCAGATGTTAAGCTGATAAGAACAGATACTACACTTTGATCTTAGCCATAAGGCCGAGAAGCGATAACTGTTGAACGTAAACACTCAACTATATAAACTAGGGAACATTTAATGTAAATGAGAATTATAAGCGAATAGAAATTTATAAGAAAGTATTGTAGTCATCATATTCGACAACTCGAATACAAAATATTGTTTTTAGAGGACAAGCTCATTATGTAGTTGTAAGTATGGCCAAAGTCAGTCGTATGGCTCATGTATTCGAATGCCAGGGTAGCTTACTTAATGCGCCGCGCAAGAGGATGGCTTATGGTTTGTGAAATAACAATAATATCCTTCAGGTAGCCAATATCTTCTGAAGTTAAGGAACATGTTGTGATCCTTTCATTGTTATATAAATGATCCTTTGAAAAGTTCAATCCAGTTCTTCTTAAATACAAAGAACACGAATGATGTTAATGGAAAGATGATTTTAACTACCACTTTAAGCTGAGTACTATGTTCAGTTTTCAAGCTGAAAAACAGCTGTCCGTTCGTCTGTCCATGTAATTGTTGTTCGCAGAATTCCGGTCGCAATTATTAACCGATTTTGATGAAGTTTAGTATATGGCGTTTCTTGTGCCAAGGACGAACGCTATTGAATTTGAAAAAAATCGGATCAAATTTAGATATAGCTCCCATGTATATGTTTCGCCCGATTTAGATAAATAGATTCAGATTGTGCTCATTTACTTTTCGATCAGCGTCAAATTTTCCATAAAGTAATCTAATATGCCACCTTTTAAGAGTGCAAAATTTCAATGAAATCGTTTCAGATTTATATATAGCTCCCGGATTTTCCCAAATTTGCCCATAAGTTCCTTATTTATCAACCGGTCGTACTCAAAGTTGGCACAATGTAATCTTCTATAGTACTTACTATATGTGCAAAAAATCAGATATAACTATAGCTCCCTTATATATGTATCGCCCGATATTCCCAAATTTCCGGGTCCGGGAGTGGTGCAAAATCGGGCCAGAAGCAATGAACGCTACATGTACTAGTCATAGGACGGAAGTCATCTTCCTCCGCTGCATTGAATTCACATTTTTTTCCTGATGTAATGCTGCCCTTTGTTTTCTGTGTCGTTACTATGTTTTATACGCAGTAGATTACAAAAAATGTGAATTGATTGCGAAAACTGCGTTAAACAGAACATTTTTATACATACTTTATAATCCCTTTAAAAACTATCTACACATAGTTTTTAATATGAACATAAATGTTTAATTAACAAATCTTTTAGGTTTTTTTGTAAGAACAATGAAATTTTTTATAGGATTTTTTTTTAATTATGAGACGTTTGTAAAGTTCTTATTTATTCTCTTCGGTTAATAAACAACATCGTGGACATACAATTCTACCAACGACGACATTAGATCTCGTATAAATTTCATTATATAGAAAAAATGATTTCTCGAGGAAAGCTTGGTATATGATCATATCCGTAGACGTTGCTAGTGAATCTGTGTGATCATGTCATGCTTTTAGTAATAATTAAAACACTGTTGGGACCGAAATTTGTTTGATTGTACTAAATTTAATAATTTACATTGATTACAAAATGTGGGCCAAAATCCTGGCGCAGTGTTGCCAGGTTGGGGGTTTTCCCCCCAAATTTAGGGGTTTTTTACACGTTTAGAGGGATTTTTAGGGGTAACATTTATTTGGGGGATTTTTGGGGGTAAAAAATTATTTTAGACCCTATAAAGTGGAGCAATTATCAACAAAATTTAGAAATAATTCTGGCACGAATTTTGAACAAAAAATGAGGGAAGTCAACCCATGTTCTTAAATACAAGCAAGTATGTTAAGCAATGACATTCTGTTTTAAACGCATCTGTTGAAGGAGCATTTTTAATATTTGATACAATTAAAAACAAATTAAGAAATGGTATTGTAACATTAAGTTATTGGTCTCATAATTTCACGCCTACAATTTTGGCGAATAATGTATATATTTACTGAACTTTAATTTTTGTTTATTTTTTATTTATATTTTATAAGCTGTGGTTTTAATTAATTTGATTTGAAAGATTTATACATTGAATTATATTGTTTTGTCTGCCCTTTATATTGATATACATTTTATTATTATACCCATAGAAAAATTACTTTCCTCAGGAACGAAATTTTAGACAAATAAATCCGAATTTGTGAATAGTGGTATAATGACGTTATCTACTGATTTTTATTTACTTCAAAAGAAATTTTGTTCTTCAGAAAAAAATCTTTCAGTATATATATTTGTGTTAAATTTAATTTGTAAAGTGTATCACTGCAGGATTTTTTAACGAAATTTGGGACACCTTTTTGCAGTGTTGCCAACTCCCCAAGGCCAAAAAGCACCAAAAAAAATATTATACATTCCAACATAAATTAAATGCTCTACTAACAAAAAAAAAAAAAAAAAAAAAAAAAAAAAACTTCCGAAGATGGATTATAGAACTTTTGTGAATTCAATTTCAATGAATGAATTTCGAGTTTAGCCGCTAAAATAGTCATTTTTTTCACAATTACTTTTCATTAATTAATCATTTTAAGGAATACAAACTTTTGTGAAAATTAGCTTTTGGCTATTCCCCATCAAGTTATAATAAACTTTGCAGCAAATATGCATAATTTTATGCCCATTTTTACTGATATAGTTTTCACTTTAGCGGCAAAACTCTAACTTAGTACTCACCATTATGAACCGCTATTCAAGTATACACCTTGATCAGTTTTAATGCTTTCGTCCAATTCATTTTGATCGGTGATATTGTTCAACTTTCAAAATATTAATATATGGAAGAAGTCTATTGCTTATTTCAGTTGTGCGTGCTTTTGTGGATTTAATACAAACGTTTTTAATGACATATTTACCAAATTAAAAAATTCGACACTCATCGCTCGACTTTCCTACAGAATACCCTAAATAACAATATTAATTAAAAAATAATCAATACCAACTTCATAACAATCAAATTCTATATTTGGCAATAAATTTGAGTTTCTTCGGCTCTTGAAAGTCTAATCAAAATTTTTGTATCAATTAAACTTAATACTGTTCAAAATAAAAAAAGCACCAAAAGCACTAAATGAAAATGCCAGAAAGCACCAAGTTGGTGCTTTTTTTGAAAAGGCACCAAAAAGGCAATTTGGTGCTTTTTAGAAATCAAAAAGCACTAAATTTGGTGCTAAAAGCACCAAATTGGCAACACTGCCTTTTTGGCTTAGTAACATTCTTAAATTTTTTGGGGGTTTTTGAAAAAAGTCTAGACCAATTTAGGGGTTTTTTTCTTAATATTTGGGGGGAAGAATCAAAAATCATCTGGCAACACTGTCCTGGCGATACTGCAATACCAGGCCAACCCATGACAGAGGTGGAGCAAGCCCCTACACACTCCGTATATTTCTAAAAATCAGTTTAACATTTGTTGTCCTCCTATGGAGGATCTATCAGATGTTAAGCTGATAAGAACAGATACTACACTTTGACCTTAGCCATAAGGCCGAGAATAGTGTTGGGAAAGTAACGAGTATTTGATTACAAGTACTCGTTACTGACTAATTTTTTGAGTACTCGTTACTAGTAAAAGAGTACTCAATATCTTCAATTCTTGACTTTCTTGACTTCTTGGAAAATATTAATTGAAGTTTTCGAAAATCTTTTATCAGTTAAAATAACACGAAAAGGATATATGGCTTCACCTTTGAAGAAAGTATGAGTTCTGATTTCTTAAAAACGTTTGCATTTGAAAAAATTTGCATTGGGTGTAGGTGGGAGCTATAATTTAAAGCATCACATGTATCACGTCTCATGCGAATAGTATGAATAATAATGTCGTTGACTTCAGCTGGTTCAATCCAATTGTTTTCAGAAAAGGTACCCAAGCTTATTCAAAAACCGTTGGAAAATTTCAACATTGGGTCTCACGATAAAAATGATCGCAAAATATTTTCATCCACTGTCAATGGTGGAAAATGGTGCATTTAAAAAGTTTGCAAATTGCAAGCATCAGTAATACACAATGCCAATACCCTGACGAAAAAATACCGAATGGGGATACGAAATTGGCTCTAAAAATTTGAATGATTGGTGAAAATCTTTTTTTAACGAGACCCATATATCTACAACACCACATTTTATAATACTAGAATAAAACTGGATAATGTAATTTGCTTTTCTATACTGTTTTTAAATTTAAAAAAGAGGAAGATATTATTAAAAAGTGTCCACAATGTCTTTTTTAATTTTTTTTATAAAAGTAACGAGTAGTAACGAGTACTCAATTCAAAAGTAACGAGTAGTAACGAGTAGTCAAAAGTAATCAAAATTTACAACACTAGCCGAGAAGCGATAACTGTTCATCGTACCCACTCAACTATATAAGCTAGGGAACACTCCATGTATATGAGAATTATAAGCGTATAGTAAATGAAAGAAAAATCTATATTCACCATAAGCAACAACTTCAACGCAAACCACTTTGAGGACAAATTCATAATAGCCTCTTGGCTATTATAGCATAGCCAGTGTTATTCATAGAGAGCTTATCTCTAAATACAAGGATGACTTACTTGATGTGCTGAAAATCTGGGGTTGTTTGGTATAGAGGCGAATGTGATCAAACACTAAAGGTATTCAGGTAGGCAATGTCGTCTTTATTCCTACGTTTGGGATCATTTGAGTTTAGCATTAAATAGTACCTAGACAGTTGGTGATAATATGATGATCTTTAATAATGAATGTTGGTATATTGGTTTTCACTGTGCTTAAACTGTATGCAAGTTGTGACTTTAGCACCCTAATAAAATGTAAATCTTTCGCTGTGGAGAGATGTAATGCTCACTTGGTTTGTATTAGGATTGACATATAAACCTCCTGATTTTTAGGGTTTAGTTACTCTGGCTTCTCTTCAGTTTGTCGAATAAATCTTTCGCCTTTTACTAAAGATTTCCGTGGAGAGGAGCACTCTAATGAGTCTAAACTAATTTCTTTTCGAAGTCTGAAATTTCTCTCCGGGGAAATTTTGGACGACAAATAATAAATTTAATACAGTTGGAGTTAGAGCACAGGATTTTCCTTTCCCAGGAAAACGTAGTTTTTTTTTTTAATTTCCCGGGGTCCCGAGATTCCTCTCAAAGGGAAAACTTTCTTTGATATGGTATAAATTTTATACTCTAAAAGAAAATTAAAAATATCCTACGACCCACTAAAAGGAAACTTAATAATATATGTTATTTCTTTTGTCTCATCTAACATAGGGTTTCAGTGATTACACACTGAAACAAATTTTCTCATAAGGACAAAAATTGCGAATTTTTTCCTTGTTTTCGACTTAAAGATGGGTATCATTAGAAGAAAATTTTATTTGAGTAGGGAATATTTTTTTAATTTATTTTAAAGACGTTTTTAATTCAAACATTCCATAATTTCTACTTGAAGTCGAGTTCGAATTTGGAAATTTCAGTTAACCCGTTTTTAAAGGACTTTAATAGTTCATGAAGAAAAAAAACTGAAAAACGTATACACTCAAATTTGCTTCCTAGAATCAAGTACGAAAAAACTCAAATTTTAAAAAGAGCTGTGTCTTAAATGTACACAGAAAAAAATTTCCGTAGTTAAACTAACGCTAAATTAAACTTATTTTTATTGCAAAAAATTATTTGTTTGTAGTTAAATTTTATTATTTTTTGCGAAATTTTCCACAGCCCAATGAAAATTTTGTTTTTTTAAGTATGTCTCAAACATTTTAAGAATTAGACGTGAGTATAAAGTTCAATGACCGTACACAATATGAACTAAAGCAAATGAAAATTTTCGTACGATTCCCAAAAATAGTAAGAATGAACTACTTACTGTATGGTTAAAATGGTCATGATTTGGCGCCAATGATTTTCTTCTTTAATTTTAGTTAATTTCTTATTCTATGAGAGGGTGTAATTTCGAGAACTGCACTTAAAAAGTACAACGGGCCATTAAATTTTCCTGGTTTTAACAACGCTTTGTGGAAATTTTAAAATGTGGAGTAAAATTGAAACTTCCTATAAAATAGTTTACTTTTTTCGGTGTATCCTTACTTCAAAACTCCGCTTCATTGTCTCGGAATCAATACCAAAATCATTAGTGTAAAGACAAACTCTTTGGAGCAGGGCATGCTTTTTTCAGTGCAGTAAATGAAAGTATATTAAATTTATTATTTGTCGCCCGAAATTTCCCCGGAGAGAAGTTTCAGGCTTCGAAAAGAAATTAGTTTAGACTCATTAGAGTGCTCCTCTCCACGGAAATCTTTAGTAAAAGGCGAAAGATTTATTCGACAAACTGAAGAGAAGCCAGAGTAACTAAACCATAAAAATCAGAAGGTTTATATGTTAATCCTAATACAAACCAAATGAGAATTACATCTCTCCACAGCAAAACATTTACATTTTATTAGGATGATAAAGTCACAACTTGCATACATTTTAAGCGCGGTGAAAAACCAATATACCAACATTCATTGTTAAAGATTATCATATCATCACCAACTGTCTGGGTATTATTTAATGTTATACTCAAAAGATCCTAAACGTAGGAATAAAGAAGACATTGCCTACCTGTATACCTTTAGTATTTGATCACATTCGTCTCTATGTTATACCAAACAACCCAGATTTTCAGCAATTCAAGTAAGTCACCCTTGTATTTAGAGATAAGCCTCTATGTTAATGACACTGGCTATGCTATAATAGCCAAGAGGCTATTATGTCTTTGTCCTCAAAGTGAAATGGTTTTCGTTGAAGTTGTTGCTTATGGTGAATATAGATTTTTCGTCCATTTACTATACCCTTACAATTCTCATTTACATGGAATATTCCCTAGCTTATATAGTTGAGTGGGTACGATCAACACTTATCGCTTCTCGGCCTTATGGCTAAGATCAAAGTGTAGTATCTTCTCAGCTTAACATCTGATAGATCCTCCATCGGAGGACAACAAATGTTAAACTGATCTTTGGAAATAGACGGAGTGTTTAGAGGCTTGCTCCACCTCTGTCACGGGTTGGCCTGGTATTGCAGTACCGCCAGGATTTCGGCCCACATTTTGTCATAAATGTCAATTATTAAATTTAGCACAAACAAACAAATTTGGGTCACAACCGGTGTTGCCTGGTTAGGGGTTTCCCCCAATTTTAGGGGTTTTTCCCGGGGATTTTTGGGGGGTAAAAAAATATCTTAGACCCTATAAAGTGGAGCCAATTCTCAAGCAAATTCGGAACAATTCTGGCATGAATTATGAGAAAAAAGATGAGGGAAGTCAACAAGAAGATCCTAAATACAAGCAAGTGTGCAATAGCATTATTTTCGTTATCTTTTTTAAACGCTTCTGTTGAAAGGCATTTTTAATATTTGACACAATCAAAAACAATCATATTTTAACTTAGCAGCTAATTTCTTCAGGGACGAAATTTTAAACAAATGTTTTTGTTATAAAGTATTTTCTTAAAGAGCAAATTTTATTTTTTATTTACTTCAAAAGAAATTTTTTAGCATCAAACGAAAACTTAATTTGTCTAAAATTTCGTTTCTCAGAAAAGAAAACTCTTCTTTCAGTATATATATTTGTGTTAAATTTAATTTTTGAAGTGTATCACTACAGGATTTTTTCACGAAATTTGGGACCCCTTTTTGTACTTTTTACATTCTTAAATTTTTAGGATTTTTTCTTAAGATTTGGGGGGAAGAATCAAACATCACCTGGCAAAACTGATTTTGTACTTTTTACATTCTTAAATTTTTAGGGTTTTTTGAAAAAAGCCTAGACCAATTTAGGGTTTTTTCTTAAGATTTGGGGGGAAGAATCAAACATCACCTGGCAAAACTGATCGTACATCTCATCGCTAATATATTAATAACTCACTTAAAAGGTTTAATAAGCAGACGCTAATATATCTCAAAAAACCAAAATATTCCATACCTGTATATTCCCTTGTTGCATACCTGGTAAAAAGATGCAACAGCCCACGCCAATTA
This sequence comes from Haematobia irritans, assembly GCF_050003625.1. Taxonomy (NCBI): domain Eukaryota; kingdom Metazoa; phylum Arthropoda; class Insecta; order Diptera; family Muscidae; genus Haematobia; species Haematobia irritans. Next base: position 88,681,232 of record NC_134401.1, on the reverse strand, counting down.
ATTAACCGTGAAAAAGGCTAATTCAGCGCATTAATGCCAACTTAAAGGTGAGTACTATGTTCGGTTTTTTCACCAAAACAGTAAATTAAAAGTACAAATATATTTATGAAGACGATTATATTTTGATCTAGTCTTGTCTAATAATGGATGGAAAACATCCAAGGAATTGATTGCAAACAATTTTATATTTCTAAATTAGTTAATTAAAAAAGTAACCGTGAAAACAAGCTGGTTTTCAGCTTGAAAACTGAACATAGTACTCAGCTTAATAATCGCAGAGCCATGTCTCATCGAATTGAAATTGGAAAAATTTTGCGATTTGCGATGACCGGAACAAGTCTAATTGGAGAAATTGGAAATTGTTTGCAACTACCAACAAGGATGCAGAACTTTTTATATCTCTTTGGAAATTTCAACCTAGAATCTATAAGTAGCCATAAAAGTAATGAAAGTGTCTGGGTCCGGGAGTGGTGCAAAATCGGGCCAGAAACAATGAACGCTACATGTACTTGTCATAGCACGGAAGTCATCTTTTTAAGCCTCCGCTGCATTGAATTCACATTTTTCCTGATGTAATGCTGTCTTTTGTGGTCTGTATCGTTACTATGTTTTATACGCATTAGAATGCAAAAAATGTGAAATGATTGCGAAAACTGCTTAAAACAGAATATTTTTATACATACTTTATAATTCCTTTAAAAACTATCTACACATAGTTTTTAATATGAACATAAATGTTTAATTCACAAATCTTTTTTTATACCCTAAACCACATAGTGGTCAGGGTATAATAAGTTTGATCGGCCAAAAAATGTGCCTACCAGAAATATTGATTTTAGACCCCATAAAATATATACCGATCGACTCAGAATCACCTCCTGAGTCGATCTAGCGCTTGGTGTCCGTCCGTCCGTCCATGTATTTGTTGTTCACAGGATTCCGGTCGCAATTATTAACCGATTTTGATGAAATTTGGTATAGCGAGTTTTTTGGTAACAAGGACGAACGCTATTGAATTTGGAAGAAATCGGATCAAATTTAGATATAGCTCCCATATATATGTATCGCCCGATTTCGACAAATGGGGTCACGTTGCGTTTGTTTTCAAACGGATCGTCACCAAATTTGGCAAAAAGTAATCTTTTTCATCGTTCTTCATGTCTGCAAAATTTCATCTAAATCGGTTCAGATTTAGATTTAGCTCCCACATATATGTATCGCCCGATTTTCCCAAATTTGGCCATAAAAACCTTATTTATAAAGCGATCTTACTCAAACTTGGCTTACTCTAATATTTTATGGTACTGACAATATGTGCCAAAAATAATCGAAATCGGTTCAGATTTAGATATAGCTCCCATATATATGTACCGCCCGATTTTTCTAAATTTGGCCATAAACCCCTTATTTATCAACCGATCTTACTCAAATTTGGCTAAATATAGTCTTCTATAGAACTAACCATATGTGCAAAAAATCATCGAAATCGGTTCAGATTTAGATATAGCTCCCATATATATGTATAGTCCGATTTTCCCAAATTTGGCCATAGAACCCTTATTTATTAACCAATCTTACTCAAAGTTGGCTAAATATAGTCTTCTATAGCACTAATTATATGTGCAAAAACACATCGAAATCGGTTCAGATGTAGATATAGCTCCCATATATGTATCACCCGATTTTGAAAAATTCGCCCCTAATAACCTTATGTTTGACCATACAGGCCTCATTTCTTAACTGATCTTACTCAAATCTTGCACAAGGTAAGCTTTTGTGGTATTAAGCAAACCCGCAAAATATTATGCAAATTGGTTCAGATTTAGATATAGCTTCCATATATATGCATCGCTCGATTTTCCCAAATTTGGCCATAATACTCTTATTTATTAACCAATGTTACTCAAATTTAAAATTTTGATGTACTAGCCCATCGTACTTATACATATCTGTAGCTCTTACATAAGAATATTGCTCGATTTTTACAAATTTGTAATTATTACCCACACTAATTTAACGATTTTCTCTTTTTTAATAATGGGCTCAATATTTGTGGCATACTAACTCCGTACACTGAAAAAACAGTGAACCCACCAGGAAGAAATGTTTCGGTTAATTTTAGAAAATTTTGAATATTTGTAGAAAATTTTAACTAAACAGTATTACAAACGTTGGCATCACGCCGATGTCATCAAAATAAGTAAATATTTTTCGACAAATTCAAGAAAATTTATTAGACATAACTAAGTTTTTTCACTTGTTAAAGAAAATTTTGTAGTTTGAAGGAAAAACTTGGAGTTCAAAATTGCAAGAATGTCTTTAGTGATATACGAAGTTCATGATGGACGCATTTTTGGTAAAATTTACAAATTTAAAGAAATTCTGAACTATTTTGTGGAAGGTACGAATTTAGTTAATCATTAAGCTTCATTTGAGTTTAGTTGTTTCCTCGGTTTTAGTTAATTTAACTAACGTCAACAAAAAATTATTAGAGTAAAGGAAACTTTCTCCAAACATAATAATTCTATGAACTAAAAAAAAGTTAAATTGGCTTTAGTGAAATAGAGAGTTCACTTTTTTTTGAGTGTAGGTGCAATATCAACTACAGCCAGTGTTGCGAGAAGTAGGGGAAATTCCCTATATGTAGGTTTTTTCTAATATTTAGCGTCTTATAGGGACGTAGGGCCACAATGTAGTGAAATTTTCACTCAACACAATTTGTAATAATTTTTACATTTTGGTGGCTCTAGAGGAGGAAATTAGAAGCCGGCAAGGCTTGATCTTTAACAATGTGTGGTAACAACAGTTACCACTCGTCCAAAAAAAATCTAACAAAATTTGAAGATTACCACAAATCTACCAAACAAATATTTCTATAGAAATTTTTTTCAAAACTTTATTCCTGTAGAAAATTTTGTCAACATTTTATTTCTATAGAAAATTTTGTCAAAATTGTATTTCTATAGAAATTTTTTTCAAAATATTATTTCTATAAAAAAATTTTCTCAAAATTTTATTTCCATGGAATTTTTTCTCAAAATTTTATTTCTATAGAACTTAGTGTCAAAATTTTATTTCTATACAGAAATTTCTCACAAAAATTTGTTTATAGAATCTTTTTCCAAAATTTTATTTTTATAGAGATTTAACAAAACAAATTACTGTTTTGGTTAGAATTCTACCAACTGTGGCAACCGTGGTGGTAATACAAATTTATATTCTAAGTTATATGTTATACGTTGCATATTCATGTTTTAGGATAATAAAGTATTTGGAACCATTTTTGTTTTGTAAAATTTGTTTAAATTTAACAAGAAATATTTTAGGGAAAATTGTTTGGGAATGTATGGGAAAGTAGGGAACTTTTTTTGTCCTTGTAGGGTAAACCGAACATTTTCCCTGGCAACACTGACTATGAGCTATAGTCAGATTGATACAAATTGATAAACATGTACCCAGTGGTGCCAACTGTTTTGGGCTGAAAATCGTCAATTTTAAAAATATTTTTCGTCAAAAACGTCAATTCATCCCAAAGAATTCGTCAAAAAATCGTCACTCATAAAACAGTTGAAAAAAAAGATTTAGGAAAAAACAAAAATTTTATTCAAACATCTGAGGCATCCATATATTGTATACACAATAAAGCTGTTATTAAAAAGGGGTTTATTCATTTTAGTTACATTAATAATGTCATTTAAATCTCTAAGTAAGTCATATAGTTTCCAGTTTTTTAAACGACGATTAATTGAAATAAATTTTTAATTAATTTAAATTAATATATCTGATTGTGACCATATGTACTACATTGTTTAACAAAATTTTCTTGACAGAAAAATTTCCTATTCTCCAAGCGAATTTAAATCCTTATTACTTGCTCATGTATAATTTTTTTTATTATTACTATTATCGGTAATGAATAAATAAATAAATTGAATTTAACTAAACTGGCTTCATAGCAATCAAAATTATTTCGCTTTAAATAGTTTATAGACAAAAGAATACCTTGCAATGTTTAAGTTTCAAAGGGATTTCGAATTTTAGGTTTATTTATATTGATTGCTTTGCAATTTCTTTCTACATTGGAGACGGCTGGGAGCAAGCTACATATAAATTGTCATATTATTGAGATCCAAAATAACATGTTTACATTACAACTTATGAAAATCGTCAACTTATAACTACATCTCTTTGAAAAATCGTCAAAAACCCTTAAAAGGAAAGACTTGAGTCGAGCATTTTAAAAAATCGTCATCTCATAACTAAGTTGTTTAAAATCGTCGTCAAATCGTCAGAGGCCAAATTTACCATCAAAAATCGTCAAAATGACGAAAAATCGTCAGAGTTGGCACCGCTGCATGTACCCGTTAATTTTCTTAAATATGCAACTGCGGTTTTTCTCCCATACACTGTTAGAAAAATATGTTTTTCATATGTTCCGATATAAACAAAATGTGTTTCGTGCACAATTTTAAAACACAATATATTTCAGTGCAAACAAGTAATGTTCCTAAACTAACATTAAATGTTTGGGACATCTATGTTAATATGTCTAAATATTATTTAATTTGAATAAAGAGAATAGACATTCGGAACCAAGAGAATAGACATTTGAAAAACAAACAGCATATGTTTTCGCCTTGAGAGCAGCATTTTATGTATGTGTGGACATGTTTAGTTCCTCTTTATTAATAAGTAGTCCACGAGGAGTTGACGGACACCTTCAAATATAAAAGCGGGCATTAAGTTCGAGTTTTGCAGCTAAAACAATTTAAAAATTTATTTTTTAAATGAATTATTAACGAAAAAGTAAAAGGCATTTTAGAGCGAGTAAAAAAGTAAAAACTAGTAAAAAACTATTCATGCCTAAATAAATTTATGTTTATATTATAAAATTATTTATGTATGTTCATACTCGACTCCACGTTCTTCTTTTGTTAGAGTTTTTGAATTCCTTTCAAATTTTAAAGTTTTGTACCAAAAACAGTTTTTTGTTACAAAATTGTTATTTTTGCAATAAAAAATAATATTTTATCCAAAAATCAGTCAATTTCATGTATATCAAGCACTGTTACTGACTATAAATCTTTAATAACCCACATTTCGAAGTTTCATTATAAAAATTTAATATAGTATAAATATAAATATGTAAATTAAAAAAAAAAATAAAAGTGTTCGGTCGGAGCAGGGATTGAACCCACGACCCTTTGCATGCAAGGCAGACATGCTAACCACTGCTCCACGTGGCAAACAAATGTATGTTTCTGTTAAATAATGTTATGTTTGCATGGGCTCGTGGGCGCTGCAAACCAGCGTTGCCAATTTAGCTTTTTTCCCGCTAGATTTGGCTTTTTTTGAAGTCATTTAGCGGGAAAGAAATGCATTTAGCTTTTTTTCTGGCTTTTTTTCATGACCCTTTTAGCTATTTTTGGCTTTTTTATTTTCGACATATTTCTATTGAAATATGGATAAAACGGCGCTTTTATCTAAGGCTTGCTGTCAGAATAAGGTTTTCCACATATTTCAAAGCTCAATTGAAACATAATTGCTGATTCCAGCCATTTTGCGGGCATTTTTCCATCAACTACACCTTGTTATAACGTTTTTTCCTCATATTCATAAAAGTTATCGTAAACTTTAAATCTAATGGTAGATACAGATACATGTTCCTTAAATAAACTGTCACTAAATTATTAGGAATATTAGCATTTGACTCGTTGACCCTTTTTATGCTATTATAATATTCTAAAGTTATTATGATATTACTAAATTAAAATAGTAGATATGAATTGCTTTGTACACTGAAAAGATATTGTCGTGAGGCCAAAGATTTAATGTCCTTAAAATACGAACGCGAATTTTGGTTATAATATCATTTGAATTTCTCTTATATAAACTGTTTTCTTTGTCGGCTTGATAAAGTCGTTTTGTCCTTATAGTTAAGTGATTCAACTTAAATCTATACATGAAAAACGGCGTGGATCAATTCTAAAAAATTCTTAAAATTAATGAAATAGTCTTTAAATTTGTGGATTTTTTGTATCTTGACCACAAATCAAAAAAAGCGTTCAAAAATAGAAGATATTTTTAAACACTTTATTTCACTTCATTCATGAAGAAAAAGCTAAAAACCGAATAAATTCAAATTTGACTCGGATTCAATACCAAAATTATTCATTAAAATCATAAGAAATAATTAAGGAAATAAAGTTTTGAATGGGGTATTATTTTTTAATTTCAAAAAAATACAATAAATAAAATCAATCAAAACATTTTTAAACGCGCTAAAAACAAATCTTTTATTTATTAATAGAATGGATTTACATTTACGAACATTCGACAACAATAGGTTTGTTTGGGTAATTTTCCAATAAAAGTTATTCAGTATAAACTTGCAAGACAGTAAGAATGGGTTTTATTCTCTTGGGTAAAATTAGAAGAAGTTTCCACGTTCACGAATTTATCATAAATTCAGCGGTTTTAAACCAAAAACAAAAACGAAATATATTGATATTTTCTAATGCACTTCTATGCGACATTGAGCAATATATCGCACATTGGATTTGTCGATGATTAACCAGCTGATAATTGCACGTTTTTACTGGGAAATGTAAACGAAGGACTTCCAGTAAAAATTTGTGATAGTAATCAAAACCCAGCGGGAAATGGAAGCGACGTGGAATCGATGATGGAAGTGCTGTCCGGGTAGCTATAAGGCCTGGGCGCTGCATTACGTGTTCATTTCAAAATAACATTGGATTGGATTGGAGACCAAGGCCTTGCCTCTCGCTTCTATTCGTATGCCTTCTAGAGGTGGTGTCGTCGATGCCATGTTATCAGGCCTTCATACTAAGTACAAAAATCATGCCTTCCAAAGAAGGCCCTCAAAAAGGCCTGGACAGGAAGGCATAAAAGAAAGCGTGTAAAAATAAATATTTTGAAGGCAAGGTTGTCTATGAGCTGAACATTTGCCCTCATAACTTTTACGTGAGAATTTAATTTGACTTACTTTTCCTATACAGTTTATCTTATTTTTGTGATTTTAATATTTACCTCAGGTGTATTTTTATTTTTCTGCTCCGTCGGGATTTGAACCGGGGTCCTCGTTATTGGTAGTCCTACACTCATCCACTGGCCTACGACACATTTATGTGATGTGGGCGCCAAAAGGTAAACTTAAGCTACACGTGAGGTCATTCCGTGTTCCCTTCTGTTGGAAGTGAACGTATAATGGGTATCGGATCTTTTGTATGTTACAGAAAATGTCTTCTAGAAGGCCAAAGTTAGGAGTAACTAGACATAAGCAAATTAATAGCTTGGCAGCCAACAAAGAATGAGTATGGGATCATTGGTGGGTTCGAACAGATTCTACCATAGGCAAATGTATAGATTTTTGTTATTATTAATTTAATTATTAATTATTTAGAATGATTTATGTTTATTTATTTAACCGCACTATAAAAATAAGTAAATACGACCGTAATATCAGGCAGGTCGAGCCTTATGGACCATCCACCATGTATTACGAAGAAAGTTCTACTAAAGACAAGGTATCTTAAAACCTCTTAACATTGCCTTAATGTACATGGAGGTAGATTAAATACCTATATAAGCTGAATCAGTTCTTGATCGGTTAACATAAAAATTTCCAATTTCGACTGGATCGTATGAAATATGCCCCTGCAGAAGTCTCTAGTTGCTAGTGCCCGTATAAATAAGTTTATTGTAATTTGTAATTATAATAAATTAAATAATAAATAATGGTAATTGCTTTTTATGGAGGCTGCATATATTTTTGGAACGATATGGGCCACTTTTGCATCGTTGTTAGAGGCCAGTTGTGTTAGTAACTGGCCTCTAACAACACGTACCACATTTTAACTGGATCGAATGAATTTTTCACCTCCAGAAAGCGCAGGAAATAAAATCGGGGGATCGGTTTGGACTAATTTTTGCCTGGTTGTTACAGGCCACGTATCAAATTTCCACCGGATGTGATAAAATTGTCTCCTCCAAGAGGATCGTGGGCTACACCTAAATGTGGTCCGATATAGCTCATTTGCAATATCATCCGACCTACATAAATAGTAGCTACTTGTACAAAGTATCCCGTCGCACAGTGGGGTATTTGACCCCCAAACTGATATTAATTCAAGAGAACAACCGATTTACATGAAATTTGTCAAAACGTTTGCTCTTGTTAATAGTAGTATTTCTGTCAATTTTCGAAGAGATCGTGTCAGGTATATATATATAGCGCCCGTATATATAATCTTCCGATTTGAGTTTATATCCCATATCACTCAGCCGATTTTTTTAAATTTTGAACAAAATTTTTTTTGAGTGGCAAGCACTTTTACTATGTTCAGTTCAAACCTGATCGGAATTATATACACCTCCCCATATGTACAGGGTGGCTGATATGTAATACAACAAGTGCTATACTTTTTAATTTTATTTTTCAAAAGCAAGGGAGAACAAACTATAGTAACCATGTAGAGATAAAACTGCACATATACAATCAAAAAATAATTAAAAAAAGTTCATAATCTTAAATTAAAATCTATTTTATTTAAATTTAGTACACGAATCTTTGAAATGTTCGTGCCTCTATCAAAGTTATAGACCTTAAAGTAAGGCCAATTTCACTTAATATAAAGAAGAAAAAAATGATTTAAGTGAATAATCTTTTAATTAACTGTGATATTGAACCCTTGTATTAAAGATAAAAAAACTTCAAAATAGGCTAATATTTATTTGGAGGATTTTGCATTTTTGGTTAAAAATTTATTTGAAAATAAGAAAACATTTGTTGCATTAAAATGTATTTTACAATTTGAATTTTTATTCGAAATTTATTTATAGCTGTATACCTGTGTTGATATATCGCCAAACGTGAACGAAAATTCAATAAATGAGACCTGTATCCTAGCTTTAAATTCACAGAGCCTAGATCTAGAGCTCGTTAGCTTCCAAAAAAGTGACTTTATATTAAAAAACAATATTTCAAATTCAATAACGAAATCCTTAAGGAAAGGTCAAAAGATTTGAAGTCAAATAAATTTTTCTGTGTGTATGCTCTCACAACAACATTACAAAACTGTATTATAACAACAACAACTAATATATGTTAGAAGACAAATAGAAATATCACGATCAAAATAAACGTATAAAGTAAAACCAATGGAATATATGTGGGTAAATTGATCTACAACTAACTATATGTCCAACTTAATCCCAAAAATACGTAAATTTTAAGACATCGCCAGAAACGCTGTTTCGAATACAAAACTTCACTTTTCTACTGATTTTTTTGTTCCTATGGTGGAGGGTATAAAAATATATTCTATTTTAAATACACTGGAAGGATACCAATTTCCAAATTTCTGGCAAATGGATGATAATAGCGCATTACATGCTCTAGAACTAAAATCAACAACTATATCTAAATATAAATCATCTTGCGAAATAACAGCAAATTCTAGTTTTGAGGAAAATCGGATTAAAACCGTGTCCTGTTAAAAATGTTGATACAAATGTTTGTTTGATGATTATATAAAAAAAACTGAATTTTCGTTCTTATAACAACAATGTAGGTCCTTCTTTTTCCAATTCCCAAAGAAGGCACAGAATAATGTTTGCGGGCATTTTTTAGAAAGGAATTGTAAGGCATTTTAGCATGCATGATAGGAGAAGGCATATGGGAAGGTGTTAAGGATCCCAAAATCATGGGTTAAGAAGGCATGATTTTTGCGGTACTTCTCAATTTTCCCGCTGGGAATGTATCGAGTACGCACACAGAGATCATATGGCTTAGGTATTGGTATAGTCTCACAGAAGTAGAATTAAAATGAATACAAGTAAAATAATATGCATTATAAGTGAAATAAAGTCTTTAAGTTTGTTAAATTTCAATCAAAAATGTGACTTTTGATACAACAAAATTTAGCTTTTTTTCTAGCTTTTTTTTAAACATTTTTTAGCTTTTTTTAGCTATTTTTTTGGGCAAATCTAGCGGTTTTCGGTGAAACAATTCTGGCAACGCTGCTGCAAACTATGTTATATAAATGTAACTTATAACGATAATTATCTACTGGTGACTATAACAGCTACGTAGCCCAGTGGATAGTGTGTTGGCTTACAAACTCTATGGTCCTTGGTTCGATTCTCCGTCCAGGCGAAAGGTAAAATTTAAAATGTTTATAAAAGAGTATGTTAGGGAATGAGCACAATCGTCTTTGGGAAAAATTCTTCCACGCATATAATATTTTTGTGCTCAAAATGATTCCAAACATATAATATGTTCACATAAAACAAATATATTAATGTTTCGGCAGTATCCAATAATATATGTGCTTCCTGCAAAATATGTTTGGAACATATGTTAAAGAAGCAATTTTGTTGAGGGTGTACCTATATCAATGTTACCCCACAAAAGCTTATGTTTACTAATTCAGTAAGGGTGGTTTAGGGTATGATATAGTCGGCCCCGCCCGACTTTCTGCTTTACTTACTTGTTTTTTTTGTAAGAACAATGAAATTTTATTATAGTAGTTTTTTTTCTAATTATGAGACGTTTGTAAAGTTCTTATTTATTCTCTTCGGTTAACAAACAACACCGTGGATATACAATTCTACCAACGTCGACATTAGATCTCGTATAAATTTCATGAATATGAAAAAATAATTTCTCGAAGAAAGCTTGGGTAACACTCGTATATGATCGTATCCGTAGCCATTGCCAGTGAATATGTGTGATCATATCTTGCTTTTAGTAATAATTAAAACACTGTTGTGACCGAAATTTGTTTTCTTGTACTAAATTTAATAATTGACATTGATTACAAAATGTGGGCCGAAATCCTGGCGGTACTGCAATACCAGGCCAACCCGTGACAGAGGTGGAGCAAGCCCCTAAACACTCCGTCTATTTCCAAAAATCAGTTTAACATTTGTTGTCCTCCGATGGAGGATCTATCAGATGTTAAGCTGATAAGAACAGATACTACACTTTGATCTTAGCCATAAGGCCGAGAAGCGATAACTGTCCATTGTAAACACTCAACTATATAAGCTTGGGAGCACACAATGCAAATGAGAATTATAAGAGAAGAGAAATTTGAAAGAAAATATTGTAGTTGTCATATTCAACATCTTGAATACAAAACTATTGCCTTTAGAGTACAAAATCTTCATCTTTATGAGTATGGACATTGCCAGTTATGTAGCTCATGTATCTGAATACAAGGGTGGTTTACTTAATGTGCGAATCAAGAGGATGGTTTACGGTTTGTGAAGGTGAAATAAGAGTAATATCCTTCAGGTAGCTAATGTCTTCGAATGATCCTTTCATTGTCATATAAAGGATCCTTTGAGAAGTTTAATCCAATTATTCTTAAATGCTAAGAATGCGAATGATATTGATTGAAAGATAAATTTAACTACCACTTTAAAAGAGAATATTGGGAAATCGATTTCAAAACAGTTGATCTGTATGGAAATTATGATTTCAACATCTGTCGAGAATATATTTTATTCTCTTTAGACGATGCAATTCTCAACTGATTCGTACAAGTATTTTCTTAAAAACGTCCTCATGAACACGATTTAGTTACTCTGGCTTCTCTTCAGTTTGTCGAATAAATCTTTCGCCTTTTACTAAAGATTTCCGTGGAGAGGAGCACTCTAATGAGTCTAAAATAATTTCTTTTCGAAGCCTGAATTTTCTCACTGGGGGAAATTTCGGGCGACAAATAATAAATATAATACACAGGCAATTAAGACACTTCGGGACTAGCTGGCTTGATCCTAATTTCACAAAATTCTGTGTAGAAAAAGTTTCGAAACAAATTCGTTGATATAACGAACATTTTCGTTGTTATAACGAAGTTTCTTTTAGTCAACGAAACGTTTCGTAATATTAACGAAAATGTTCCTTGTGTTAATGAAATTTTGTCGTTGTATCATGCAAACTTTTCGTTGGCTCAATTTTAATGGAATTTTCTTTGACTTGATTTTCAAGCCTGTTCCCACGTTCACAAAATTTTGCGATTTTTATCGAAAATAAAATCATGCGATTTATAATTGCCAGTTCCGAAAATCGCGAAAATTGGTATGAAATTTAGAATCGAAAAATTTTAATTCCAAAATGTGTCGTGCCATATCCGTGAGTGATGCATAGAGTTTCATACTCGCCAATCTCTAATAAATAAAATCGCAATGCTAGGAACGTTATATCGTATGCGAATTGCAAAACTTAGATTGTGTCAAAATCGGGTCGCTACAATAAAATGCGATTATTATTAATTTACAAGTGCATTTTGAGATCTTACATAAAGCAAGATCTCAAAATGCAACACATAAAGCATTGCATAGTTATATAATAGAAAAATTAATTTGAATTCGCAGAGTCATGTCCCATCGATTCGGAATCAGAAAAATTTTGCGATTTGTGATGATCGGAACGTCTAATTGGATAAAACGGAAATTGTTTGCGTCTACCATTATGGAAACAGACCTTTTTATATCTCTTTAGAATCTATATTACAAGGAGTCAAAAAATAATGAAAGTGCTCTTATTGGTTCTAAGAGTGGTGCAAAATCGGATCGGAACCGAATGAATTTTACATAGACTTGTTATAGGGCGAAAGTCATCTTTTTAAGCATCGGCTACACTGATTTCACATTATTTTTCCATATGTAGTGTTCCTTCCGTATTTCGGAATTCGTGTAAAAAATAAGAAAAAAGTTAATAAAAATAAACTTTTTCTTTTCTTTTTCGATTTCAAGCAATACTACGACATATTTTATGACAAATTTCATGTCTGCCAAGAAATGGAAATTGGAAATTTCCATTATTTTTTTTTAAGATTTTTTACATGCGGTAGAATTCCGAAAATTTGAATTTATTAAAATTACCAGCGTAACCCGGCCCGCTTCGCTGCGCCTTCCGAAGCATATTTTCGTTAACTAAGTCAACCATATCCTTCGATATGAAAACAAATTCGAAAATATTATAACTCTTTTTAAAGAGTAGGGTCAGGGGAAGTCTGGCACAAAAACTGAAGTACTTATTAATCACTCCATGGGTTCCACACACACCTGTTCCGTACATTTAAAAAAATCGGACTACTTGCTTTTTCGTTTATATACAGGAATAGGGCGGTTATGCGGATGTAAAACGAACCGGCTAACAAACGTCGGGTAGGGGGTGTTCCCTTTCAACCAATTTTTATCCACACTGTGGAACAGGGTATTATAAGATAGTGCATATGTTTGCAACACCCAGAAGGGGACGAGAAAGACACATGGTGTCTTTGGCAAAAATGCTCAGGGTGGACTCTTGAGTCGATATAGCGATGTCCGTCTGTCCGTGAACACATTTTTGTAATCAAAGTCTAGCTCGCAGTTTTAGTCCAATCGACTTCAAATTTGGAACAAGTATGTGTTTTGGCTCAGAATAGATCCCTATTGATTTTGGAAGAAATCGGTTCAGATTTAGATATAGCTCCCATATATATATTTCGCCCGATATGGACTTATATGGCCCCAGAAGCCAGAGTTTTATCCTAATTTACTTAAAATTTTGCACAAGAAGAACAATTAGTACTATAGTCAAGTGTGCCAAATTTTATTGAAATCGGTTCAGATTTAGATATAGCTCCCATATATATCTTTCGCCCGATATGGACTAATACGGTCCCAGAAGCCAGAGTTTTACCCCAATTTGGTTGAAATTTTGCACAGGGAGTAGAATTAGCATCGTAGCTATGCGTGCCAAATTTGGTTGAAATCGGTTCAGATTTAGATATAGCTCCCATATATAGCTTTCGGCCGATTTACACTCATATGACCACAGAGGCCAATTTTTTGCTCCGATTTAGTTGAAATTTTGCACAGGGAGAAGAATTAGCATTGTAGCTATGCGTGCCAAATTTGGTTGAAATCGGTTCAGATTTAGATATATCTCCCATATATAGCTTTCGCCCGATTTACACTCATATGACCACAGAGGCCAATTTTTAACTCCGATTTAGTTGAAATTTTGCGCAGGGAGTAGAATTAGCATTGTAGCTATGCGTGCCAAATTTGGTTGAAATCGGTTCAGATTTAGATATAGCTCCAATATATATGTTTTTCTGATTTCGACCAAAATGGTCAAAATACCAACATTTTCCTTGTTAAATCGCCATGCTTAGTCGAAAAGTTGTAAAAATGACTCTAATTTTCCTAAACTTCTAATACATGTATATCGAGCGATAAATCATAAATAAACTTTTGTGAAGTTTCCTTAAAATTGCTTCACATTTAAATGTTTCCCATATTTTTTTACTAACATTGTGTTCCACCCTAGTGCATTAGCCGACTTAAATTTTGAGTCTCTAGATTTTGTAGAAGTCTATCAAATTCTATCCAGATCGAGTGATATTTAAATGTATGTATTTGGGACAAACCTTTATATACAGCCCCCAACACATTTGACGGATGTGATATGGTATCGAAAATTTGGATCTACAAAGTGGTGCAGGGTATAATATAGTCGGCCCCGCCCGACTTTAGACTTTCCTTACTTGTTTTTTACTAACATTGTGTTCCACCCCAGTGCATTAGCCGACTTAAATTTTGAGTCTATAGATTTTGTAGAAGTCTATCAAATTCTTCCAGATCGAGTGATATTTAAATGTATGTATTTGGGACAAACCTTTATATATAGCCTCCAACACATTTGACGGATGTGATATGGTATCGAAAATTTAGATCTACAAAGTGGTGCAGGGTATAATATAGTCGGCACCGCCCGACTTTAAACTTTCCTTACTTGTTTGTTTTTTAATTGTTCTGTATTCAAATCGGTGGACAATCCTCTATATTTCCTGTGAATTCCAAGCGTAGTTTGTCAAGGGGAGATATACTCCTCCTCAACATACCGTCCAATAAGTCGGAAAAAGTAAAAGTACTTAAAAATTGACCATATTAACATTTGTTAAAGTGTTGGACGTGGAGAACATGCCTTTCCCAAACATATACCGGAAAATGAAGCACCGTCTACGTTGCCTGTCAACAACATGTTAATTAAATTTTTTTTACTTAAAAAGTCTGGTAGAAGCCTGGGGAAAAATCATAAAATTATGTACCGTGTTCCAATTTATCGGCATTCCTGTACTTTCTATTTTCAAAAAAATCGGACAAAAGGGAACCTCCCTCCTTCGCTCCTCATCGACCAGATATTGTAAATTCACGTACTCTACATTCATTTCACAAACTACCCAACTTCACTATTCCCCATCCCCAACCAGACATTGAAAAATAATGTTCCCTGTATAAATTTAATCATCTTCTCCCAATTTCAAGTAAATCGCATAAGGTTAAATTTTGCTGTATTTTTTTTTTTTTTTGTAAAGGGACGTCACTTTCTTCCACTAAATTCCAAGAAAATCTGTAAACTTTCCTTCAAGTTTCATAGTGTGGGGAAAGGAAAAGGTTCCCGTCCAAATACCCAAAAATCAAGTACACCATATTGATTTCATAACCTTTCCCTGCAGCCTTTGTAAATTTCAAGTAAACTTGAGAATTCTATTTTTTTTTCAGTTTTAGAGGAGGTCTCCCTCCCCGTCCCAATATCGAAAAATGATATTGCGTATATTGTGTAGACGTCCCAGAAAATCTCAAACAAGTTATAAGCCAAATTTTAAACAGCAGGGAAAGGGGAGGCCCCTCTTCCATTCCGAATATCACAAAATCAGATATCCATTAAGTTTAATTGTTTGACGGTATGTACTTGAGGAGAACTGAAGTCTCCCTGTGCCCTTTTATTTTTCCCCCACCAAATATTAAAAAATCATATACATAACTCATAACAATTTCATAATCTCCCCCGTCGACCACTTTTAGTTTTTTCACTGTACTTTAAAAAAGCCGGACAAAGGGGAGGCCCCGCCCCCTCCTCGACCAAATATAAAGACTGTTGTGACCCAAATTTGTGTGTTTGTACTAAATTTAATAATTGATATTTATTACAAAATGTGGGCCGAAATCCTGGCGGTACTGCAATACCAGGCCAACCCGTGACAGAGGTGGAGCAAGCCCCTAAACACTCCGTCTATTTCCAAAAATCAGTTTAACATTTGTTGTCCTCCGATGGAGGATCTATCAGATGTTAAGCTGATAAGAACAGATACTACACTTTGATCTTAGCCATAAGGCCGAGAAGCGATAAGTGTTGGTCGTACCCACTCAACTATATAAGCTAGGGAACACTCCATGTAAATGAGAATTATAAGCGTATAGTAAATGAAAGAAAAATCACCATAAGCAACAACTTCAACGCAAACCACTTTGAGGACAAATTCATAATAGCCTCTTGGCTATTATAGCATAGCCAGTGTCATTCACAGAGAGCTTATCTCTAAATACAAGGATGACTTACTTGATGTGATGAAAATCTGGGGTTGTTTGGTATAGAGGCGAATGTGATCAAACACTAAAGGTATTCAGGTAGGCAATGTCGTCTTTATTCCTACGTTTGGGATCATATGAGTTTAGCATTAAATAGTACCTAGACAGTTGGTGATGATATGATGATCTTTAGCAATGAATGCTGGTACATTGGTTTTCACCGCGCTTAAAATGTATGCAAGTTGTGACTTTAGCATCCTAATAAAATGTAAATGTTTTGCTGTGGAGAGATGTAATTCTCATTTGGTTTGTATTAGGATTGACATATAAACCTCCTGATTTTTTAGGGTTTAGTTACTCTGGCTTCTCTTCAGTTTGTCGAATAAATCTTTCGCCTTTTACTAAAGATTTCCGTGGAGAGGAGCACTCTAATGCAGTGTTGCCAATTTGGTGCTTTTAGCACCAAATTTAGTGCTTTTTGATTTCTAAAAATCACCAAATTGCCTTTTTGGTGCCTTTTCAAAAAAAGCACCAACTTGGTGCTTTCTGGCATTTTCATTTAGTGCTTTTGGTGCTTTTTTTATTTTGAACAGTATTAAGTTTAATTGATACAAAAATACAAGAGTCGAAGATCTTGAAAGTCTAATCAAAATTATTGCCAAATATAGAATTTGATTGTTATGATTATTTTTAATTAATATTGTTAGTTAGGGTATTCTGTAGGAAAGTCGAGCGATGAGTGTCGAATTTTTGAATTTGGTAAAGATGTCATTAAAAACGTTTGTATTAAATCCACAAAAGCACGCACAACTGAAATAAGCAATAGACTCCTTCCATATATTAATATTTTGAAAGTTGAAAAACATCACTGATCATAATGAATTGGACGAAAGCATTAAAACTGATCAATGTGTATACTTGAATAGCGGTTCATAATGGTGAGTACTAAGTTTGAGTTTTGCCGCTACAGTGAAAACTATATCACTAAAAATGGGCATGAAATTATGCATATTTGCTGCAAAGTTTATTATAACTTGATGGGGAATAGCCAAAAGTAAATTTTCACAAAGTTTGTATTCCTTAAAATGATTTATTATTAAAGAAAAGTAATTGTGAAAAAATGACAATTTTAGCGGCTAAACTCGATCTTAATACCCACCTTAACTTCTTGAAATTCAATTCATAAAAGTTCTATAATACATCTTCGGAAGGTTTTTTTTTTTAGTAGAGCATTTAATTTTCGATTTTGTGGTGGAAGGTGGTATGTTAGAATTAATATTATATTTTTTGGTGCTTTTTGGCCTTGGGGAGTTGGCAACACTGCTCTAATGAGTCTAAACTAATTTCTTTTCGAAGTCTGAAATTTCTCTCCGGGGAAATTTTGGACGACAAATAATAAATTTAATACAGTTGGAGTTAGAGCACAGGATTTTCCTTTCCCAGGAAAACGTAGTTTTTTTTTTAATTTCCCGGGGTCCCGAGATTCCTCTCAAAGGGAAAACTTTCTTTGATAAGGTATAAATTTTATCCTCTAAAAGAAAATTAAAAATATCCTACGACCCACTAAAAGGAAACTTAATAATATATGTTATTTCTTTTGTCTCATCTAACATAGGGTTTCAGTGATTACACACTGAAACAAATTTTCTCATAAGGACGAAAATTGCGAATGCGAATTTTTTCCTTGTTTTCGACTTAAAGATGGGTATCATTAGAAGAAAATTTTGTTTGAGTAGGGAATATTTTTTTAATTTATTTTAAAGACGTTTTTAATTCAAACATTCCATAATTTCTACTTGAAGTCGAGTTCAAATTTGGAAATTTCAGTTAACCCGTTTTTAAAGGACTTTAATAGTTCATGAAGAAAAAAAACTGAAAAACGTATACACTCAAATTTGCTTCCTAGAATCAAGTACGAAAAAACTCAAATTTTAAAGAGAGCTGTGTCTTAAATGTACACAGAAAAAAATTTCCGTAGTTAAACTAACGCTAAATTAAACTTATTTTTATTGCAAAAAAATTATTTGTTTGTAGTTAAATTTTATTATTTTTTGCGAAATTTTCCACAGCCCAATGAAAATTTCGTTTTTTTAAGTATGTCTCAAACATTTTAAGAATTAAACGTGAGTATAAAGTTCAATGACCGTACACATAAGTTTAATATGAACTAAAGCAAATGAAAATTTTCGTACGATTCCCAAAAATAGTAAGAATGAACTACTTACTGTATGGTTAAAATGGTCATGATTTGGCGCCAATGATTTTCTTCTTTAATTTTAGTTAATTTCTTATTCTATGAGAGGGTGTAATTTCGAGAACTGCACTTAAAAAGTACAACGGGCCATTAAATTTTCCTGGTTTTAACCAGTGTTGCCAATTTGGTGCTTTTAGCACCAAATTTAGTGCTTTTTGATTTCTAAAAAGCACCAAATTGCCTTTTTGGTGCCTTTTCAAAAAAAGCACCAACTTGGTGCTTTCTGGCATTTTCATTAAGTGCTTTTGGTGCTTTTTTTATTTTGAACAGTATTAAGTTTAATTGATACAAAAATTTTGATTAGACTGTCAAGAGCTGAAGAAACTGAAATTTATTGCCAAATATAGAATTTGATTGTTAGGAAGTTGGTATTGATTATTTTTTAATTAATATTATTATTTAGGGTATTCTGTAGGAAAGTCGAGCGATGAGTGTCGAATTTTTGAATTTGGTAAAGATGTCATTAAAAACGTTTGTATTAAATTCACAAAAGCACGCACAACTGAAATAAGCAATAGACTCCTTCCATATATTAATATTTTGAAAGGTGAAAAACATCACTGATCAAAATGAATTGGACGAAAGCATTAAAACTGATCAAGGTGTATACATGAATAGCGGTTCATAATGGTGAGTACTAAGTTTGAGTTTTGCCGCTAAAGTGAAAACTATTTCAGTAAAAATGGGCATAAAATTATGCATATTTGCTGCAAATTTTATTATAACTTCATGGGGAATAACCAAAAGCAAATTTTCACAAAGTTTGCTAAAATGACTATTTTAGCGGCTAAACTCGATCTTAATACATCTTCGGAAGTTTTTTTTTTTTTTTTTTTTTTTTTTTTTTTATTTAGTAGAGCATTTAATTTTCGATTTTGTGGTGGAAGGTGGTATGTTAGAATTTATAATATTTTTTGTGCTTTTTGGCCTTGAGGAGTTGGCAACACTGGTTTTAACAACGCTTTGTGGAAATTTTAAATTGTGGAGTAAAATTGAAACTTCCTATAAAATAGTTTACTTTTTTCGGTGTATCCTTACTTCAAAACTCCGCTTCATTGTCTCGGAATCAATACCAAAATCATTAGTGTAAAGACAAACTCTTTGGAGCAGGGCATGCTTT